>NW_027367235.1:0-60446 GCF_046119375.1 Phyllobates terribilis | reverse complement strand
TGTTCATAAATAGTAACTAGTCCAAATAGTCCTATAAACCCTAATCATGCTACAACCAAGGAAATGCCAAGATTTAATAACACAAATGCATAATATTCAAAGATATTGATGACGCCTTACATGGGTTGTAGCCGATCTAGACCTCAAATGGAACACACAACAACAAGCAATCAACAATCAAAGGGGCGGCAAGCCCTAGAAATCAGAATTGAAGAAAAACAGAATTGAAAAGGATGCAAAACAACCCGGAAATTGGAAGGGAAAAGGACGAGATAGATGTGATTGAAACCAAGTGCAATCAACAACAAGACCCAAGGCTTTAATGGCCAAAAACCGAGTTGCAATGTCACACAAAACCTCAATCTTACAACCCTACACAACCTTCACATGGAGGAGGCACAAGGAGGAGCTCTATGAGTTTGCAAACACCAAATCATCTAAGTTTGACATAAACAAAACATCTAGAGTAAGGCAAGCAATCGCTCATCACACACTTGAGTTCAAAGCTCTCTCTTCAATGGAGAAAAACAACACAATGTTTTTATAAACTTGAACTAACCAAAATAAGGAAGACAAGGGAGGCTTAAATAGGTGGACTAGCCGGCCCTTGGTCTCCTAAAAACACACATTAAATGTCCTAAAAACACATAAGCCACACGGCTTCCAAACACACATAAAATGCGATAGTCTTAAGTGCTAAAAATGGGAAATGATATTAAGGTCTTCAAGCCATCTTCTTGTAGTTTCTTGTCTCTTAATCTAGTGATGAAATCAACTTCAAGTAGAGGTGCTCCCGCATCATTCCCTCCTCCTTAGAAAAGATTCGTCCTCGAATCTTCAATGTGGTCAAGCCGAGGGGAGGACTTCTTCTAGCTCTTATAATGCAACACTTCAAGCACCGTTCCTTTGCCAACTTGTCCTTAGCTTTGCTCGCCTTTGCTTGATGCATAGGATCCTTACAAGGTTGTAGAGGACTTGAGCTTCTATGGCCACCAATTTGATGGACTTCTTCATCAACAAATGGCAACTTCATCTCCACCTTGCCTTCATTAACCATCTCCTTATCTTGATAGTTACTTGGCTCGTCCTCCTTGAGGTTGTCTTCATTTATCTTCTGTTCCTTCATGGGAGGAGCTCTCATACTTCTAGGGCGCAAGGCTTCCAATTGAGCGCTTATGGTAGCTAGATTATCATCGGGTTGAGCTTGCAAAAGTGGAGCTCTCATACTTCTGGAGTGCAAGGCTTCCAATCGAGCGCTTATGGTAGCGAGATTATCATCAGGTTGAGCTTGCAAAAGTGGAGTAGGGTGAGGGGCTGCTTGGCTCTTAAGGACGTTTACATCAGCACTGAGGGCTTTGATACTATCCGTGAGGTTCTTAAGGATGCTATAAACCTCCGGTTGTAGGGGTGTGGGGCTCCTAGCATTGGCCCTCTTCTTCATAATCCCTAGAGTTAGACATGATCAAAGAAAAACAAACACAGAATATGTGAAGTTAGAGATAATAACAACTCTCAAGTGTCTCCCAAACCAAGTGTTTGTTCACACAACTCTCCAATTGCTTGTTCTTCCCTAACTTGATATTGCTTTGTAAAGATCAAACCTTTCAATTCAATGCATGTTCACTACACAAAACTAAAATCAGAATTGATATCAAAGGAAAGAAATCACTCCTCTCGGATTGCTAGAATGAGAAAGCAACCTAGTGTTTAAGCACAAAATTTTAGCCTTAGAATAGGTGATTACCTTTGATCCAAACCTGGATTGAGTCAAGAAGGAGCTCGGCCTTGTCTAACCTTGAGGAATGTGGGGTTAAGGACCAGGTGGCTAAGGCAATAGGGTAGGTTCAAGGGCTCTTGGCAATTCCTTGTTTCTCCTTCTTCAAATCTGCTTCGGAAAGGACTAAACAAACCGGTTCTGGAGTCTTTGTTCGTTTCTGGAGGATACGAACCCGGTTCGCCTCCTTAGACCGTAGTGTATTGCTGGATTACAGGCTTTCTAACCCGGGTTGAGAGAGGAGCCGGGTTAAAAAAAGGAACAGAACAGAGCTGGTCTGATGTAGACTTACTAACTCGGAGTGAGGGCTGGACCGGTTTACAAAGCTTCAAACCGTCCTGGATATTGACTTACTAACTCGGACTTGAAGTAATAACCGGTTTATAAAGCCTAGACCCGGTTTATATTCTACGTTTTCTTTTCTACTCGGTCAAGCCTGATTTTGTTTAAATGACCTTGGCTTTTCTTGTTTTTATTTTTTATTTTTTTGACTTTAATTAACTTAATTACAAGAAAAACTAATAAAAACAAAGCATAAACTCGGAATATTCTTGCTTCAAGGCCACGTGCAAATCAGAATCAAAACAGGCCGGATTTATAGGGAGAAGTGGTTGACGGTTACCTAGGAGTGGGGAGGTGGTTCAGATTAGGCAATTAATTGATTTTCTTTTGGAATTTCGTCCCCTCAACTGTCCCTATCACGTGCAGCCTTCAGTTGAATGTGTTCTTCAGGATTTAATCAAGATCATCAAGAACATGAAGAACATGGGATGAACTTCAACCGAAAATGGCCGGTAGATCTTGGTTGATCTCAGTTTTGGGCTGGATTGATGGAGTAGATGGACGATTTGTTTGACAAGGCTTCAACCGTGCCTACTATCCTTTCTTTTCCTCAATTCAGGTCGTCCTCTTAGGTGTAACCTGCACACAATCACTCGCACATTTAAGAACTCTCGCAAAACGCATCAGAATGCAATACAAGTCAGAAATGGTGAAAATTCGGTGTTGTGAAGGTATGAATGAGGCCAAATGGCTCTGATACCACTTATGAAGCCTTACATGGGCTGTAGCCGATCTAGACCTCAAATGGAACACACAACAACAAGCAATCAACAATCAAAGGGGCGGCAAGCCCTAGAAATCAGAATTGAAGAAAAACAGAATTGAAAAGGATGCAAAACAACCCGGAAATTGGAAGGGAAAAGGACGAGATAGATGTGATTGAAACCAAGTGCAATCAACAACAAGACCCAAGGCATTAATGTCCAAAAACCGAGTTGCAATGTCACACAAAACCTCAATCTTACAACCCTACACAACCTTCACATGGAGGAGGCACAAGGAGGAGCTCTATGAGTTTGCAAACACCAAATCATCTAAGTTTGACATAAACAAAACATCTAGAGTAAGGCAAGCAATCACTCATCACACACTTGAGTTCAAAGCTCTCTCTTCAATGGAGAAAAACAACACAATGTTTTTATAAACTTGAACTAACCGAAATAATGAAGACAAGGGAGGCTTAAATAGGTGGACTAGCCGGCCCCTTGGTCTCCTAAAAACACACATTAAATGTCCTAAAAACACATAAGCCACACGGCTTCCAAACACACATAAAATGCAATAGTCTTAAGTGCTAAAAATGGGAAATGATATTAAGGTCTTCAAGCCATCTTCTTGTAGTTTCTTGTCTCTTGATCTAGTGATGAAATCAACTTCAAGTAGAGGTGCTCCCGCATCAGATATGTAGGTTCATGCAATACCATTGACAAATAGTCGATACTTGACATAAATTCAAGATCTCTACCCTATAGGCACTAGCAAATAGTTCATGCAAATAGAGTTTTCTACTAAAAGGAAAGATTCTTTGAATCGAATTATCAATCCTAGCAATATGATAAATATCAAAATATCTAGTTAGCTACTCTAGAACAATCAACATAAATCAATGCAAGAAAAGGCATAAGAGATCAAGAAACAATTCAACAATCAAAATTGAACAAAAGTGTTGAGAATCTTGCCACAAAAACCAATTCCAATGCTTAGAACTTCAAGATGAACTCAAAAGGTGCTTAGTTTTTCATAGATTTCAGAAAGACAAATACAAAAATTGAGAGTGTTTTCAAAAAATGAGAGATAAGATCCTAGAGAGAGTATGATAGAATATATAGGAATGTATGGTCAAAACCCTAGAATATCTATATAAATTCCCCTCTCAAAATGGTAACATAAAAAATCCTTCAAAGCCATAAAGAGGAAGTTGTTACAAAGAATTTCCAGCCTTTGGAGTTACTCAGAGGGCGCGACCGCGGTCTACAAACCACAAACGCAGTTGGATCTCTGTTGCCTCCTGCAACATCTCAGCAAAATCGCCATAACTTTTTACTCACAATTCCGATTATGCTCAATTTTGGAGGGAACATATTAGACTTCAATATATAACTCCTCTATTTGGAATCACCTCAATAGGACATCGGAGTAAGGAGAACGACCATTTTAACTCAGCTTAGCTCCTCAACACTTCTTTCTTACGCGTCTTCGTCTTCACTTCGTCGTATTTTGTCCGATGCCTCATATGCTTAATTTAACGACTAAGTTCTTCCAAAACGCCTCTAAAGTCACCTCAAAACCTCCTTTGGTGCCATCAGAATTACGACAATCACTTACATTGCACATAAGAATTGTAGTCTATGTCTTCAATTTCCCCTCATGTTTTTGCTTGCTTAAATGTGTAACCGAGATCAACTATGTTGGTAATCAACTAATCACATATTAGTATAATGCATTTCTTTTAGCTTTTATTTGTAATTTGTGTTATCCTAGAAATTGAGCAACACCCAACAACTATAACCAAAGATGATAGTTTTCTCAATAAAATTATTTGTTGATGACAATAAAATTTAAGTGTTGGTAACAATAGATTTAAGTGTTGATGACAATAAATAGTGTTGATAGCAAAAAAAAAATTAGAAAATCAATTGTTTATGACAATTGTTGTATATATGTGATCTAAGTTTTGTAAGGTTTGTTAGTTCACGTGTAATATTGAGCTAGTAGGGATTTTCATTTAAGTCTTTAAAGCCCAGTTAGTTGCAACCCCGGGTTTAGGCCCGGTTGGATGGCACTACTGAGTGCTTGGGCCTTTGGTGAGAATAAAAGGGAACAACCCATTACTACGGATCCAACTCTTGTGTGTTAGCTCATGAGAAGCTTCTGGACGAGGTACTTAAGCTTGTTCACAAGCTAGGGTTTCACTTCACCCATTCATTCCACCATTTACAAAGAGAGAGAACAGAGAGAACTAAAGGCGATCTCGAATAAAAGTTGAGCTTCTCGCTCGATTCCGGTGACGCTCGTGGTTTTGATCCTTCAACCTATAGGTGGCGTGTTGAGATCTGGTGGCTCTGAGTTGGTGCTTCCCTGTTGAAGTTCCAGAGTCGATATATTTTTTTAATCTCTTCCTTTACTTGTTCTTCTTGTTGTTTTTGCCTTTCTCTCTTGATGTGTATCCAGTGATCGTCCTGGCCGCTCTATTCTTGTGTAACCAAACCTTGAACTGGTTTCTAGTGCATGCTTGGGCCGAGTCTCCCCCTGAGGCTCCGCAAACGTAGGGCTTAGGGCCTAGAATCTTTCCTTTCTAATGAAAGGAAAGATTCTTTGAATCGAATTATCAATCCTAGCAATATGATAAATATCAAAATATCTAGTTAGCTACTCTAGAACAATCAACATAAATCAATGCAACAAAAGGCATAAGAGATCAAGAAACAATTCAACAATCAAAATTGAACAAAAGTGTTGAGAATCTTGCCACAAAAACCAATTCCAATGCTTAGAACTTAAATATGAACTCAAAAGGTGCTTAGTTTTTCATAGATTTCAGAAAGTCAAATACAAAAATTGAGAGTGTTTTCAAAAAATGAGAGATAAGATCCTAGAGAGAGTATGATAGAATATAAAGGAATGTATGGTCAAAACCCTAGAATATCTATATAAATTCCCCTCTCAAAATGGTAACATAAAAAATCCTTCAAATCCATAAAGAGGAAGTTGTTACAAAGAATTTCAAGCTTTGGGAGTTACTCAGAGGGCGCGACCGCGGTCTACAAACCACAAACGCAATTGGATCTCTGTTGCCTCCTGCAACAACTCAGTAAAATCGCCATAACTTTTTACTAACAATTCTAATTATGCTCAATTTTGGAGGGAACATATTAGACTTCAATGTATAACTCCTCTATTTGGAATCACCTCAATAGGACATCGGAGTAAGGAGAACGACCTTTTTAACTCAGCTTAGCTCCTCAACACTTCTTTCTTACGCGTCTTCGTCTTCACTTCGTCGTCTTTTGTCTGATGCCTCATATGCTTCATTTAACGACTAAGTTTTTCCAAAACGCCTCTAAAGTCACCTCAAAACCTCCTTTGGTGCCATCGGAATTACGGCTATCACTTACATTGCACATAAGAATTGTAGTCTATGTCTTCAATTTCCCCTCATGTTTTTGCTTGCTTAAATGTGTAACCGAGATCAACTATGTTGGTAATCAACTAATCACATATTAGTATAATGCATTGCTTTTAGCTTTTATTTGTAATTTGTGTTATCCTAGAAATTGAGCAACACCCAACAACTATAACCAAAGATGATAGTTTTCTCAATAAAATTATTTGTTGATGACAATAAAATTTAAGTGTTGGTAACAATAGATTTAAGTGTTGATGACAATAAATAGTGTTGATAGCAAAAAAATAAATAGAAAATCAATTGTTTATGACAATTGTTGTATATATGTGATCTAAGTTTTGTAAGGTTTGTTAGTTCACGTGTAATATTGAGCTAGTAGGGATTTTCATTTAAGTCTTTAAAGCCCAGTTAGTTGCAACCCCGGGTTTAGGCCCGGTTGGATGGCACTACTGAGTGCTTGGGCCTTTGGTGAGAATAAAAGGGAACAACCCATTACTACGGATCTAACTCTTGTGTGTTAGCTCATGAGAAGTTTCTGGACAAGGTACTTAAACTTGTTCACAAGCTAGGGTTTCACTTCACCCATTCATTCCACCATTTACAAAGAGAGAGAACAGAGAGAACTAAAGGCGATCTTGAATAAAAGTTGAGCTTCTCGCTCGATTCCGGTGACGCTCGTGGTGTTGATCCTTCAACCTATAGGTGGCGTGTTGAGATCTGGTGGCTCTGAGTTGGTGCTTCCCTGTTGAAGTTCCAGAGTCGATATATTTTTTTTAATCTCTTCCTTTACTTGTTCTTCTTGTTGTTTTTGCCTTTCTCTCTTGATGTGTATCCAGTGATCGTCCTGGCCGCTCTATTCTTGTGTAACCGAACCTTGAACTGGTTTCTAGTGCATGCTTGGGCCGAGTCTCCCCCTGAGGCTCCGCAAACGTAGGGCTTAGAGTCTGAACCGTGTAATCGTTCTTGGTGTCTTTATTCGCTTTCAATTTCTTTACTTGCGATTGTCTATGTTTGACTGATACTGGATTAAGATCGATAACAAAGTGGTGTCAGAGCCAGGTTGTGTTTGCTGACTCCGATACTTGATCTTGATATATCTTCTACTGCGTGTTTAGCTTGCGATTTGTGTTACTGGATCTAATCCTAGTCCAGCTTGAATCACACTAAAAATTAGGGTTTGTGTGTACTTGCACTTAAATCCTAATTTATAACAGAACTTGTTTTCTTTCTTGTTCTTGTCTGATTATTGCTTGTTAATTGCTCTGTTGTACCATCAAATAAAATCGTATCTAAACACTTTCTGGTGTACGTGATGCCAGATAGCTACATGCTGAAACCATTCGATGGGAATGTGGATTTCATGATGTGGCGCCTCAAGATGAAGGCTATCCTATTTCATGAGAAATGATACAAGGTCGTATCTGAGGAATGGGCTATTGGCACAACTGATGACCAGAAGAACGAACTCAAAGTACTTGCCTATTCAAAGATTGTGATAAGATTAGCTGACGACGTAGCTTGTCAGGTGGTAAGTCACACTGAATCTAAGGCTTTATGGGAAGCTCTAGGGGCTCTATATTTGACTAAATCCTTACCAAGTAGAATTTCTCTACTTTGCAAGTTATTTACGTTCAAAATGGAAACCTTTATGACTGTTCATGAGAACTTTGACATTTTCCTTAAAATGACACAAGATATGAAATGTTGTGATGATGACATCAAAGAAACCCATCAAGATGTCTTATTATTGAACTCCCTGCCATCCTAGTTTGACACCCTTAGATATGTCATTCAATTTGCTGATTTTAGATTATGTATATGCAAATAAACCTCAACAAATATGTTGATTCTTTGTTGATATATATTTTTAATGTATGTAATTAATAGTTTTGATGATGTGACTGATGAAAATTAATAACTTTAATAATATGTAAGATGATGTGGCATCCTTAAAGATTAGATTTTAATTGAAATTAACGTGGAATAAAATATCAGCTGTTTTAATCTTAGGTCGACACATAAACAGGAGGACTCTCCTTTAGTATATATATGGATATAACTATAGATATATAGATAATATATATAGATTACATGTCAGCTGTTTGATTCTTAGAGAAGAAATATAGTTCATAATATTTATTGTATGTTAAAATATATGTCTATATATGTTTAAAATATTATTATATATTTGAAAAATGAATAATAATAAATTTGTAAAAGGACTTTTAAACAGTTTAATAATTAACTTCTTTTTAGAAGAATCATTTACATTTAATAAATTAAATAGATTAATTAAAATTATCCTAACAATTTATTCCTATAAATATGGTAGTTTATTTTAAAAAATTAAGATTAAATGAGGGAGAATAGTAGGACCAATAAGAGAAAGAGAATTAGCTAAAATTAAGGAGAAATTTTGAAAAGAGATATCTTTAATATTCATAAATAATATATATAAATTAGTAGCTTTAATGATGTGGCTAGTGGAAATTAATAGTTTTAATGATATGGACGATGAATTGGCTTGCTCAAAATGTTGAATTTTAAGTGAAATTAATGTGGGAGCGGCTTGTCAGCTGTTTCAATATCAGACCGACACATAAATAGGAAGACTCTCCTTTGGTATATAGATAGATTTGTTGATGACAATAACTTTAAGTGTTGATGACAATAAATTTAAGTTTTGATGACAATGAATTGTGTTGATGATAATAAAATTTAAAAATCATTTGTTGATGAAAATAAATTGAAGTGTTGATGATAATAAAATGTAGTTAATCATTTATTGATGACAATAAATTTAAGTGTTGATGATAATAAATTGTGTTGATAACAATAAAATATGAAAAATCATTTGTTGATGACAATAAATTTAGTGTTAATGACAATAAATTTAAGTGATGACAAAAAATGTGTTGATGACAATAAAATTTAAAAATTATTTGTTGATGACAATCAATTTAAGTTTTCATGACAATAAATTGTGTTGATGATAATAAAATTTGAAAATTATTTGTTCATGACAATAAATTTATGTGTTGATGACAATAATATTTATAAAATCATTTGTTGATGACAATAAGTTTAAATGTTGATGACAACAAATTTTGAAAAATTATTTGTTGATGACAAAAAATTGTGTTGATGACGACAAAATTTGGAATATCATTTGTTAATTATAAAATATTGAAGTGTTGATTACAATAAATGATGTTGGTAACAATAAATATAAGTGTTGATGACAATAAATTTAAATAGTGATGACAATAAATTGTGTTGATGACCATAAAATTTAGAAAATCATTTGTTGATGACAATAAATTTAAGTGATAACAATAAATTGTGTTGATGACAATGAAATTTAGAAATTATTTGTTGATGACAATAAATTGAAGTGTTAATGACAATAAATTTAAGTTTTAATGACAATAAATTGTGTTGATGATAGTAAATTTTGAAAATAATTTATTGATGACAATAAATTAAGTGTTGATGATAATAAAATTTTGAAAATCATTTGTTGATGACAATAAATTTAAGTATTGATGACAATAAATTCTGTTAATGGTAATAAAAATTGGAATATTATTTGTTAATGATAATAAATTTAAGTGTTGATGACAAAAAATGGTGTTGATGATAATAAAATTTGGAAAATAGTTTAGTATTGATATAATAAATTTAAGTGTTGATGATAATAAATTTGAAAAAAATATTTACTGATGACAAAAAATTATGATACATAGACGATAATTTTAGAGTTTCCATATAAAAGGGGTTAAATAATTAGTTTATAAAAGTAGGGTGATAATTATTTGATAGAGGAGTGTTAAAAATGTCACTTAAAAAAACACCCTAGAGTTGTATCTTTTCCAATTGTAACTGGACTGAGCCCAAATCTGAAAAACGGGCCTAGTGGTCCAACCTATACGAAATTTGAACGCGTTCTGCATCGCCGTTGTGTCATCTTCGTATATGTTCTATCTCCCCATTCATGTCATGGTTGCGGAGGCTTCTAAACCCTAAAGCATAGAGCTGATCGGTATCAAACGTCTATCACGGTGCTTGCCATACCGATGGATACGGTGCACAGAATCAGCTCAGTTGATTGGAAACCAACGCCGGTTGTTGCCTTAACCACCAGCTCCGACGGCTCTAGAGTCGCCGCCGCCCGCCAGGACGGTACCGTCGAAATTTGGCTTGTTACTCCAGGTTCAGTCGGCTGGCACTGTCAATTGGTACTACTAATTTGTCTCTTGATTTGTTTCTTTCATGTTCTTTCATGGACCTCATCGCTAATTCACTAATGATTCCTTTTGTTAGACGATACACGGGGATCAGAATTCAGAATCCAGAGTTTCGTCGTTAGTTTGGTGTAGGTCTGAGAAGAGAGGTGATCCATCAGGTCGGCTATACTCGTCCAGTATCGATGGTTCGATTTCCGAATGGGATCTTCGTAATCTGCGGCAGAAGGTTGGCTATGCTCTTGTCTACTTATATAATGTAGATATCGGGGTACTGATGTATGAACTTGCAACATTTGATTCTATCTGTTTGTAAAATTAGCATCTTTTTCTTGTTTACAGATTGCTCTAGATTCCATAGGGACATCAATTTGGCAGATGGCAGTGCAACCTTGTGATAAGCAAACAACCTATGATGATGAAAGTGAGTCACAGAGTAATAGCAATGGTACTGTTATTGATAATAATAGCAATGAGTATGACAGTGGAAGCAGTTCAAGTGATGATGATGATGATTACAGTCCAGCTGAGCTTCATGGATCATCAGTCGAAAATCCTTGTGTAGCTCTTGCATGTGATGATGGTTGTGTCAGACTGTATTCTGTTTCAGAGGCTCATAAGTTCATATATAAGAAATCCTTGCCCAGGGTCAGCGGTGAGGTCTACCTACCTTTGACCTTAATCAAGTTATTCTGCTAGTTATTTTGTTAATGTCTTAACTTTCATTCTTTTGCCAGGACGCGCTCTCAGTGTGACATGGAGTCATGATGGAAATATGATCTTTTCTGGAAGCAGTGATGGGTGTGTTATATTTTCTTTTTGATCTTTTCAATAGCCAACCATACTTCTTGTTTTGAGCATTCTTATAAATAACTAATGCAGGTTTGTAAGATGTTGGGATGCAGAACGGTATAACGAAAGATACAGGATAACTGTTGGACTTGGAGGTCGAGGCAGTGGTCCTGAACTATGTGTTTGGTCACTCCTTGCTCTTAGGTAGGGGATATAACTTTCAACTGGTCAACTGTGGTCAGAACATGAAGGTTAACAACTGAATTTCAAATTTTTTAGGTCTGGGATGCTAGTAAGTGGGGATAGTTCAGGGTCTGTTCAGTTTTGGGACAGTGAACAAGGAACTCTCTTGCAAGCTCATTCTCATCACAAGGGAGATGTTAATGCTTTGGCCGTGGATCCATCTCATAACAGAGTGTTCTCTGCTGGCTCTGATGGCAAGGTAATGGGCCCTTTCTATGTTTCATATGGACATGTTTGTTTGACTTATATCACAATCAGATTGCACTACGGGACTTAAACTTTCTCACCTTCCTAACAGCCTTACTGTGAAAAATGTTGTTTGATTTCCTTTAGGTTATACTCTACAAGTTTTCTAAGAGTGCTAATAGCTCGAGTCCCTTTGCTAGATCACCTGCTGAAGTGGTCCATAAATGGGTATATGTTGGTGATGTTAGATCTCACACTCATGACGTGAGGGCATTGGCAGTAGTCACTCCAATTACCGAAGGAGGTCTGTCTCTTTACTTCACTTCTTAAAATTGCTCATTACTGGATACATTATAAATATATATTCTACTTTGTTTTGCAGCTCCTTTACCTGATAAGAAGGAAAAGAAATTCCGCCGAAAAGAAAAGCCCCATGACTATAGCTACCACAAATGGGCACGATTTGGAGTTCCTATGATTATCTCAGCTGGTGATGACACTAAATTGTTTGCCTACTCTGCCAAGGATTTCCTTACTTTTTCTCCTCATGATATTTGCCCGGCCCCACAACGCGTGCCATTACAGTTAGTGTTTGATCCTGTTATCCACAGTAATCCTTTGCTTCTAGTTCAAGGAGCTTCTAGTATTGATATATTATCTATCTGCGTAAAAAATGGATATTCTGCTGGAAAGGTATCTACTCCTACAGAAACCAAGTTAGTGTCACGAGTTAATTGCAGCGGCAGAATCATTTCTAGTGCAATGTCTTCATCCGGCTCACTGGTTTCATATTCTAGTAACGTACGCATCAGCTTATTTGAGTTGAAGAAGTCGAAAAATTCTAGTTGGAGTATTAATAAAAAGAAACTTCCATCAAAATTGCCGTCTGCTTGGTCTATGGCTTTTACCCCGGATTCCTCACGGCTTATTGTTGCGGGTCGCGATAGTTTAATACATGTGAGTGCTGCTATCTGTTTCTTCTCCTTTCTGACATTGCTATGGTCATTCTGTATGATTGACAGAATCCACATACGATCAGATTTGACCTTTAAGGAACCACCTAGGGCAAGTATCTCAGAATATCTAACATTTAGGAAATTGAGGAGAATCTCTATTTTTCTGTATTCCATTCAATCATAATCTGAGTAAAGAGAGACTATAGGAAGGCTTAAATACTGAAGTGAACTAGTGATAACTGACTAGTGGCTGCCTACTAGCTGTTACCACTAACCTACTAATTGGATAGTAGAAACTGTATTAACTGACTCATCTAGCCCAAATCCAGGAGACTGCTATTCACTTCTAACATAAAGTACTGAATTAAGATAGAAATAACTACTAATTTGATCTATTCTAACTGTTGGAACCATATCCGAGTATTACGTTTTCTTTCAAGGTCTTTTCCGTATGTTGTGACATATGTGTAGAATGCGTCAAGAAAAAAGAAGACAAAGTTAATATTTGTAAAGAATGTATTCTACATAGTTAAATTGAAGTTTGCTGTGCAAGAAATTGAATTAGTAGACAAGTTCTGTACCCATATTCTGCATTATTAGCTGGAGCAAAATCTGGTTTTGCTTGTTTAAATTAGGAATAATGCACATCGACAAATAAACGTGGTTTTCCTGCTAAAAAAATAAAATTGTAAATCTTGCTTGTCACCTGTTGAACCAGCAAAGCCTCAATTGTTATGGCATATACAATTCCCTAAAGGCTTTGAATATTTCATTCAAGTCTATGTATTATCTTGTTTTTAATACAATGTCCATGATGTTTGATCTAATAAGTTTTTTTGCGCAATATCTTTTATGTTACAGGTAGTTGATGCAGGAACATCCAAGTTATCATACGTTTTGACGCCTCGGCGTAAGGATGATAATAACGAGGCTTTGTCTCCAGTTGAACCCCCTATAGTGAAAATGTTAATCAGCTCCAATGGTCAGTGGCTAGCGGCTGTTAATTGCTACGGTGATATATACATCTTCAACTTGGAGATTCAAAGGTATAAATTTTAGATTTCTACAATCCATGGGGAGAATCATGTCTTTTCTAATTCTGTTTTTTTCCCTCTGTTTCTAGACAACACTGGTTCATACCGACACTGGACGGAGCATCAGTAACTGCAGCGGGCTTCCATCCTCGTTACAACAATATCTTGATCATCACAACATCCTTAAACCACGTGCATGACTTCGACGTGGAAGCTAAGCAGTGGGGGAAACTCTCAAAAAGAAACACTTCATCTTTACCTGAAAGCTTCCAGAATTACCCCGGAGAGGTCATCGGGCTGTCTTTCCCTCCATCCGCAACCTCTCTATCTGTCATCGTTTACTCTCCAAGGTTTAACCTTCATCTCCTTCAACACCTTCTCTTACCTTCACCACTGGTTTATATACTTAGTTTCTTTTTGTTTCAGGGCTATGTGTTTGATTGACTTCGAGCATCCACTGGAGTTGGATACCAGCTTCAGCGGCAAGAAAAGAAAGCTCCATAACCAGAACTCGGAGTTGTTCAGCTTCAGCAATCCTGTTTTGTTTGTTGGGCATTTATCAGCGACGTCCATGGTGGTTGTGGAGAAGCCATGGAAGGAGGTGGTAAGAGGTCTAGAAGCCGCGCCTGTGCACAGACATATATACGGAACCTAAAGATATGGAGAAGAGTTGATTCAACAACAATGGAGTTACAGTTTTGATAAGTAGAATTCGAATCAGATGAGGTGTTGTTACTTGAACTGATTCTCTTGTTTTCTTTTCATTTTTGGAAGTTCATATTCATTCACGTGTCTGCAACTTTTGTTCACGGGGTGTTGGAAGCAAAAGAAAGCTCCGTTTTCGCACCTTGTATGTGTATATTCCGTCGGTTCTTTTTGTTTTGACCCGTTTTGACAGGATTGATTACTAATATGAGAATGTTGCAGGTTAAAGATAAAACTATTCATATGTGATGACTTATGCTTGTGTGACACTAATTCCATTTATACTTCTCATATCTGTAAGTTTTAGATATGTATATAAGGAGATACTTCTGGTACGGGATTATCTTTTTGTGCGGACTCATTATGTTGGACTGCACCAGTGCAGATTATTTTTAGCATACTACTAAGTGCGCTACCGGTACACTTTCTAGTAGTGCATTGATGCACTCCCTGATAGTTTACTGGTGCACTTTTTAGTTGTGACTTGTGAATGCACTGCTGGTGCACTACCAAGTGCATTCCAAGTAGTGCACTGGTGCATTCTCCAGTAATACATTGGTGTGTTACTGTAGTTCACACATTCCACACGAATTATGTAGTTCCACCTGATTAATACTCATGTATATAATAATAAATTCCGTATTGAACCTATAATGTGCCTTCAGGTGTAGTTTAGGAAGGTCATTTTTGTTCTGAAATATGTTGAATTACTACCTGATGACTCACAAGTATATTTCTAAGTCGTACCAATTTCACATTATTTTTCTTCTTCTTTGGGTTCGGGTCAAACCCGTTTAGTTCTCGGTAGTTTTTTAGCGTTTCTTTTGGAATTGTTTTTTTACAGGTTGGTTTGATTTTTGTGCATTGGTCCATACGTGTATGCATAAACTTATACATGCTCGTTGATGGCGTTCACTGGGATCCTTGTAGATGTTGGTGCGAGGTAGTTGCTAGTAGAACGAGATTCTGACGTTACATAAGGACAAACGACTGAATTAGGATTTTCGGGTGAAGATGTTTCAACCAGGGGTGTATGTAGGGTAGGAATGGACATGGTTTGACAAGTCACTGTATAAGCAATCGATATAGGGCTCAGAGTCCACCTAACCTACTTGAAAGTTCAAAGACGACAATAGGATTCTACCTATGGTCGACAAAGGGTTTCATGCTATTTTCGCAAGAGTCCATATGCATTCCTACTCGGGTTGAGAATGAAGCACCTCGAGCCAACTAAATACAACACAATATTGACAATCAAACCAAATTGGAGGTCACCAAAACAATTAAAAAGGAACCGAAATCGAACTCACTTTTTTATGAATTTAACTTACGCCTCAGAAAATGAAACATGCATCTACTTATATAACCACACTAATGGGTCTAACCATAATCTCCAAAAGAAAGCAACGAACAAGTCTTATAAGAAACATGGGTTAGAACAAATAAATCCATAAAACAAACTAAAGCTAAAATAAGTCAAACTTCTTTGCGGCCCCTTAGAACAAGCAGACCTCCCCCTGCTATACATTTCCAATATTTTCATTTGTATAATTATTTTCACATAACATTTTCTCTTTTTAATAGTGAGTTCAGTCATTTGTCATGGGGGTTTCGAGGGAGATGCTCGAGTCAAGAGGCCTTAGGGTGCGCAAGGTGAAGACAAAGTATGTTGAGTTCAAATTTAGTATAGGCGTGGGTTGTGGAGAAGAGGTACAACTCATTAGAAAAGGTTGCTACATGCAGAAGGATAGATTGAAGTATCTAGGACAGTTATGTAGAATGTCAGTGGGATAAATTCAGATATTACACACCGAAATTAGATGGGTTAGCTAAAATGGGGTGGAACTTCTAGAATATTGCATGACAAAAAGATCCCTATATAACTAAAGTGTAAATTCTATAGTGATAGTTAGGCTCAAACTCTATACAACGCAACGTTTTGGCCTATGAAAAAAGTTCAAGAGCAAATGATAATGGTGGCAGAGATGATAATATTGCTATGGATGTACGACTATACCAAGAAGAACAAAATCAGAAACGAAGTTGTTAGAAATGAGGTGGGAACTACTAGTTCTTAGTATAAGATGTGCGAAAGTCGACTCCGTTAATTTGACCATGTACAAGGGAGAACTAATGCACCAATCGAATGTATGATTAAGTAGAATTTGATCAGTCTGGTTCTTAGAGGACATAGCTCAGGACATAAGATTATGAAGGGACAAAGGTAAAAGAAAAAAGGGGTTCTTGCTCGTAAAGCAAGGACAAGATGAGGATCGAGAAATGTTACTTGATTTACATGGTTCTGTTTAATCTTCCTTTAATTTGTTTCTAATGAATTTGTCATGAAACTTTTACATTGTAACTATTTTGTGTATTTTTTTGGTTTTGTTTTCTTAGATATGTCAGGAAATATCTTCTAGTATTGTGTGAGATATGGATACAGTATTGTGTGAGATATGGATACATACATCTTAATTATCCAAATCCCTCATTAGTTGGAATATACTGGGCAAATTGTTGTTGTAGTTCAATCACTTGTCATGGTGTGTTTGGTTTGTTAGTACTATATATCTATAAGTATTACTAAAGAAAGACTTTAATCATAAGTTTTGTATTGAACTTATATGAGCATGGCGTTGTACTTTCCAATTTTCTAGCATGTGTATTAGATCTGACAATTAGGTTGAATGAGTTTGGTTCAAGTTTGAATTTTTTGAGTCATTTCAGGTCTAAAGCATATCAAATTACTATGGCCCGAGTTAACGCAAATGGTCAATTTGCATAGTATTTTCTCTCTCTTTTTGGTCCGGACCAGCCCTGTATAGTTTTTCAACAATTTATCTACATTTTGAAGCGTTTTTTACAGGCCGGTTCAATTTTTTCACATTTGTCCACACGCATATATGAACTTATGCATATCCATACACTTCTAGAAAATAACCTTTTAGCGACGGAATTCAGTTCCGTCTCTAAATATCCTAAATAGCGAAAATTTTTGCGACGGAAAGGGAAACCATCGTCGCTAACGTTACTGGCAAAATGGCAGTCTAAATAAATCAATTGCTAATTTGTTGCTAAATTAGGCGGGCAAAAGGCCCGCCTAAGTTTTAGAAGGGATTGGCGACGGATTTGGTAATCCGTCTCTAATCCTTGATTTCCCCCCCAAATTTAGCAACGTACCTTGTGAAGTCTGTCGCTAAATGTTGCCATGCCCGAGCTATTAGGATCCGTCGCTAATAGCGAGACTCTAAAATATTGCGACGGATTAGCGACAGAATACTCCGTCTCTAACTCGTCTTCTTCTATTTAACGGCGGCCAAATTCCTCCCTGCCCTAAAATCACTTTCATCGCTCCAAATTCGCTCTCTCGCCAAGCCTCTTCCCCGGTTTTCTCTCCTCTCTCTCCGCGTCTCCCTCTCCCCCGGTTTTCTCTCCCTTCGTTCGTCTCCTTCCCAGCCCGGCGTTCACCACTGTTTTACGGCCACCTCCGGTTCCCAGAGTCACCGCGCCTCCTCTCCCCCAGTGTTTCCTGCCACCTCGTCTCCTTCTCGGCCACCTCCGACTTCTCTTCTCCTCTGGTTTGGCCACCTTGTCTCCTTCCCGACCACCTCCGGACACCTCCAGCTTCTCTTCCTACACCGACTTCTCTTCTTCTCAGGTTAGTTTTTTTTCTTTTTTTAATTTATTTTGTTTTAGTTTAATTTGTGAATATATAGGATTGCTAGAAATTATTGAAATATTAAAATTAGTAAAATTCTTCTGGATATTGGATTTTTGTGAATATATAGGATTGTTAGAAATAAAAATATAATATATTAAAAATGAGAATTAGGATTGCTAGAAATATATAGGCTTATATATAGAATTTTTCTAAATATTTGTGAATATATATGATTGTTAGACTTAGATATAATTGAAATATTAAAACTCTTTTAAATATACAATTTTTGTGAAAATAAAGGATTGTTACTAATAAAATATGATATTAAAAATGAGAATTAGGATTGTTAGAAATAATGAAAACATTAAAAATTATTAAAATTCTTGGTGTACATGTAATATAACAAAATAAATTAGAGAATACGAATAGAGAATGTGATTAGATGTAAGATAACAAATGCGAGTTTCATATATATATATAACTAGAGAATACAATTAGATGTGAAAATCCCACCTAATTATCCACGCTACAGAAATGGATCAAGACCGTAGTTGGATGTATCAGAGACTCACGGGAGGGTTGTTAATCCTAGGATTTCATGAGAAAGTGAAAGAGTTTATCCAATTTGTTTTAGGTCATCCAACTTGTATGAGTGGAGTACAGATTAAAAGCCCCTGCTTTAAGCATGCTTGTAGTAATAAGAGGTATCGAAATACTGATGATGTTGAATTAAATATTTTGAAGAATGGGTTTGTGAAAGATTACCAAGTATGAGTTTTTCATGACCAGGGGACCGTGTTGAATCCCCCTCCCCTACCGGAAAAGGATGTCAAGAGGGTTGAGTTCGGTTCCACTCAAAGAATAATTCTCGATGTTGCCGGTCCAGAAGTAGTCCCCAGGAAGATGAGCTCCCGAATGCGGAAACTCATAAATTTTTTGATATGATGAGAGCGGCAAAACAAGAAATATGACCTGGTAATAGCAAACACTCTCCGTTTTATGCATCTGCTAAAATGATGGATATCAAGTGTCGGCATCAGAGTTCAATATGTTTAATAGTCGACATATGCGATTTCATACAAGAACTGCTCTCGGAGGACAACAAGATTTCAACGAATTTTGCTAACACAAAGAAGCTGGTTAAGGGTTTGGGGTTGCCGGTTGAGATTATTGACTGCTGTTTCTATAACTGAATGATTTACTAGGGGGAGGAAGATGCAGATCGAATGCATTGCAAAGTTTGTAATTACCCATGGTGGAACTTTTGACCCAAGGCAAATCCACAAGAAGAAAGGATAAAGTTTGTTGGTGATTTTAGTGTCATCAATTCATTTTAGTCGTAATGTGATTTACTAGAACTGATGCGGTTTATCGTGAGGCTCGGAAACAAGTCTGGGTTAGTGCGGAGTGCACGCTTGTTGAGCTAACGGTTCATCGATCACAACTATGAAACAGGGTCGAGGGGAATGCGCTCGAGAGGTTCTCAGTGCTCTTGATGCGCTTCAAGAGGGTCTCGACGAGAAGTCCTCGACGAGCTCGTTCGAGAGGTCCTCGACGAACTCGTTCGAGAGGTCCTCGACGAGCATGTTGGAGAGGTCCTCGACGAACTCGTTCGAGAGGTCCTCGACGAGCATGTTGAAGAGGTCCTCGACGAGCACATGTTGAAGAGGTCCTCGACGAGCACGTGTTCGAGAGGTCCTCGACGAGCACATGTTGGATTGGTTCTCGACGGATATTTTGGAAAGATACTTTGGTCGTCGAGGTTCTCGACGAGCATGGTGTATAGGTTCTCGACGAGCATCTTGGAGAGATACTCGTCGAGCAGATGGTCTCCCAGAGACTATTTGTTATACGTATCTTTTGGCCGTCAACAGGTACTCGACGAGCACCTTATGAAGATACTCGGCGAGTAGTATCTGTGATTTATGGTTTATCAACCAGACGTGGGTGTATAACTGCCCAACCGCCAATTCAGTTTTTTAGCTGTTCAACTGCCCACTCTGTTTCGTGGTGAACCCATTACTTTTATGGGGTTTCGGTTCTATATACAGGAGACGAGATTGAGCACGAAATAAGAACGATTTCGACGAACAACTGCTCGACTTCTCAGATCAAATTTCATAAATGCCTGAATTTGATTGTCCCTTCTCGGATTATCCCCGCAAGGAATTCGTGTAACCCTGGCATTTCTATAGGGTCGAATTATCTTGTTCGGAAAGTGAACAAACACGATCCGTTGAAGGTTTCCAGGATTATCACAACATCGCACGAAGACGCAGAAGGACCAACAGAACGAACAAGATAATTGCTGTTGATAATGGCTGGAGGTAGCACCATCAAGGAGATGACCACGAACTTTGGGAAGCTCGAGAAGTTTCAAGGCCAGGATTTCCGCCGCTGGCAAAAGAAGATGCATTTCATGCTGACGGCGCTGAAGGTGGTGTATGTGCTGTCTACACCAATGCCCGATATAGTGGAGGATGAGCCAATCGAAGTAATCAGGCGTAGATCCAAGTGGGAGAACGATGATTACATCTGCAGAGGGCACATCTTAAACGGTATGTCTGATCCCCTATTCGATATTTACCAGAATGTTGAGTCTGCGAAGGAATTGTGGGATTCCCTTGAATCTAAGTATATGGCAGAGGATTCATCAAGTAAGAAATTCTTGGTGAGCGATTTCAACAACTATAAGATGGTTGATTCGCGCTCTGTCATGGAGCAATTCAACGAGATCCTCCGGATCCTCGGACAATTCACTCAGCATGGCTTGAAAATGGATGAATCCATTTCTGTTTCGAGTATAATCGATAAATTGCCTCCATCATGGAGAGAGTTTAAACATACTCTGAAGCATGGGAAAGATGAACTATCACTAGTTCAACTTGGTAGCCATATTCACATCGAGGAGTCCCTAAGGGCTTCGGAAGATGATAAGGGAAAGGGCAAAGGTATTGCTGGACCCTCGGTCAACATGATCGAAGAGGGTGGCAAAAACTTTAACAAGGGCAAAGGGAAGAAACGTGCTCCCAATAACCACAAGGGTAGTTTCGGTTCTAACAAGAAACCGAATCTCGAGTGTTGGAAGTGTGGCAAAACAGGCCACTTCAAGCGGGATTGCCGGTCTGGCAAGAAGCACGTGAACGCGAGCGCAAGTGGTTCGGGAAAAGGGTCTTCGGATCAATCCCGAGCGCAAGGTCAGAATCTAAAAAGTGATTTGAATGATGTATTTGAATATTCAGTTTCACTGATTTCTGAGGCATATTATGTGCAGGATGATGCGGTCGCGTGGTGGATAGATTCTGGCGCCACTACACACGTTTGCAAGGATCGTTGCTGGTTCAAGTCGCTTGTACCAGTGGATGACGGTTCGGTTCTTTACATGGGGGATGATCATTACGCTCCCGTGGAAGGCAAAGGAAGTGTGTCGCTAGAATTTAGTTCAGGAAAAACTTTGTTGTTATGTAATGTTTTGTATGTACCTAAGTTACGGAAGAACCTTATCTCTGGGCCAGTTTTAAACAAACCTGGTTTTAAACAAGTATGTGAATCCGACAAATTTATTCTGTCGAAATGTGGAGTGTATTTTGGTTCTGGATATTATAATAATGGTATGTTCATGATGAATTTGAACGGAGTACCGCAGAATTCTGGGTCTGCATTTATGTCCTCGTCGAGTGCTTTTATGTCCTCGACGAGCACTGCTATGTCCTCGACGAGTGTTGGTATGTCCTCAACGAGTGCTGCTATGTCCTCGTCGAGTGCTTGTAGGTCCTCGACGAGTATGAATGACTCATCATTGTGGCATGCTCGTTTAGGACATGTGCACTATAAGAGGATGAATGATATGGCGAAACATGACTTAATTCCTGTGTTTGATGGGAACATTGGAAAATGTTCAACGTGCATGTTAACAAAGATAACTCGACAACCTTGTAAAAGTATATTTAGGAAATCTGTTATTCTTGAATTGGTTCATAGTGATCTTTGTGACTTGCATGGTACACCATCATTAGGGAATAAAAAGTATGTTATTACTTTCATAGATGATGCATCTAGGTTTTGTTATGTGTATTTGCTTCATTCGAAGGACGAGGCCTTAGATAGATTTCGTATTTATAAAACTGAGGTTGAATTACAACAAAATGGTTTAATTAAAACTTTACGCACGGATAGAGGTGGTGAATACTATGATCCGGTCTTTTTCCAGTCCATGGGGATTATTCATGAGACTACGGCTCCTTATACACCACAACAAAATGGTGTGGCCGAGAGGAAAAATAGAGCTCTTAAGGAGATGGTAAATGCCTTGTTATCTCACTCGGGATTGAGCGAGGGGTTCTGGGGAGAAGCCATGTTAACGGCTTGCTATTTATTAAATAGGGTTCCTAATAAAAGGAACAAGACTACCCCATATGAACTTTGGTATAAGAAACGTCCTAACTTGTCATTTTTGCGAGTTTGGGGTTGTAGGGCCGTGGTTAGATTACCGGACCCTAAAAGAAAAATTTTGGGTGAAAAAGGGATCGATTGCATCTTTGTTGGATATGCTGAGCATTCCAAGGCTTATAGGTTCTATGTTATAGAACCTAATGACTCGGTTTCTATTAATACAGTTATAGAATCGAAAGATGTTATTTTTGATGAGAAACGATTCTCTTCAATACCTAGACCAAGGTATGCTATACCAAGTTCTGATGAAGCTCTAAGGGATGATCAATTGATTGATGTACCAAGAGAAGCGCATGAACCTCGTCGAGAACTTGATGTTCGACGAGAAGCGCATGAACCTCGTCGAGAACTTGATGTTCGACGAGAAGCGCATGAACCTCGTCGAGAACTTGATGTTCGACGAGAAGCGCATGAACCTCGTCGAAGCAAAAGAGCAAGGAGGAAACCTGAATTTTATGGCTCTGATCTTCAACTATATTTAGTTGAGGGATCAAAGGATCAAATTGAGTCCCAATACTCGTATTGTTACAGTATTGAGGAGGATCCAAGGACTTATGATGAGGCCATCAAATCTCGAGACTCTAGCTTTTGGAAAGAAGCGATCGACGAGGAGATTGGCTCAATCATGGAGAATAATACTTGGATATTATCTGATTTACCACCAGGTTGTAAGCCACTGGGCTGCAAATGGATCTTCAAGAGGAAGATGAAAGTCGATGGGACAATCGACAAGTTTAAAGCGCGATTGGTTATCCAAGGCTTTAGACAAAGGGAAGGTATCGATTATTTTGATACATATGCTCCTGTTGCTCGTATCACTACTGTTAGATTGTTAATTGCCTTGGCGGCTATAAACAATCTAGTGATCCATCAAATGGATGTAAAAACGGCTTTTCTAAATGGAGATTTAGAAGAGGAAGTGTACATGAAGCAACCGGAAGGATTTGTATTGCCCGGTTATGAGCATAAAGTGTGTAAGTTGATTAAATCATTGTATGGGCTGAAACAAGCACCAAAACAATGGCATCAAAAGTTTGATGAGGTTGTCTTGTCGAGTGGTTTCATTCTAAACCAAGCGGACAAGTGCGTATATAGCAAGTTCGATGCGCTCGGGAAGGGTGTGATCATTTGCCTATATGTGGATGACATGTTGATTTTCGGTACTGACCAAAATCAGGTTGATAAGACCAAGAAATTTCTGTCATCCAGATTCTCCATGAAAGATATGGGAGAAGCGGACGTAATTCTTGGTATAAAAATCAAGAGGGAGAACAAAGGGTTTGTGATTACACAATCTCATTACATTGAGAAGATTCTCAAAAAGTTCAATCATGAAAGTTGTTCTCCGGTTAGCACTCCCATGGATATGGAAGCAAAGCTTATGCCTAATACAGGGAAACCTGTGGATCAACTTGAATACTCAAAAGCCATAGGCTGTTTGATGTATGCTATGACTAGCACTCGACCGGATATAGCCTATGCGGTTGGTAAGTTGAGCAGATTCACTAGTAACCCTAGTAGACATCATTGGCATGCTATAAAAAGGGTTTTCAAGTATCTAAAAGGTACTATGATGCATGGTCTGTCATACATGGGATTTCCTTCGGTGATAGAGGGTTATTCGGATGCTAGTTGGATAAACAATGATGACAGATCCTCGACGAGCGGATGGGTGTTCTTGCTCGGGGGAGGTGCCATTTCATGGGCTTCTAAGAAACAAACTTGCATTACAAGTTCCACTATGGAATCTGAGTTTGTTGCATTAGCTGCCGCTGGGAAAGAAGCGGAATGGCTAAGGAACTTAGTGTATGAGGTTCCGATATGGCCTAAGCCGATATCACCCATTTCTATCCGTTGTGATAGCGCTGCCACCTTGGCTAAAGCCTATAGTCAAATTTACAATGGCAAGTCTAGACACTTGGGTGTTAGACATGGTATGATTAGGGAGCTAATCATGAATGGTGTGATATCTATTGAGTTTGTTCGGTCGCAACAAAACTTGGCTGACCACTTGACGAAGGGGTTAGGAAGGGACCTAGTGATTAAGTCGGTGATTGGGATGGGATTAAAGTCTATCTAAATCTACCAGTTATGGTATACCCAATTCCCTTCTAATACAACGTTAGAAGTTGAATTCAATGTGGAAAGACCATAGTTGGAGATTGGAGCGCAACATGTATCCCAAGGTATGCGCTCGGACCTGTGAGTGATGTTAGGTTGAAGTACATCTTCTTAATGGTTCTTTTGACAAATTGCTTACGCAGGGGCAAGACTAAAAGAACCACCTATATGAGCATGAAGTTTAGCCGCTTCAAGAAGCTTGGACTTGGCTTCCTATATGCTTATGAATGGATAAGGACACATGGCTTGTATAGTGTCAAGTATGACTAGTAGAGTGTTGTATAAACATGTGTGTACAATATCTTCAGGTATTCAGATGGGTTGACGGGTTCAATCGTTACGACACCCTGATTCTCGAGTATTTGGAATGTGTATTGTACTAAGATGGAAATTCAATCGCAAGACATTTTCATTTATGCATTTGTTTGATCGTTATGTCTGTATGTTAAATTGTGTATATATCATTATATATACTACGTAGATCAAGGATTACACTAAAATGGGGGGGATTTGTTGGTGATTTTAGTGTCATCAATTCGTTTTAGTCGTAATGTGATTTACTAGAACTGATGCGGTTTATCGTGAGGCTCGGAAACAAGTCTGGGTTAGTGCGGAGTGCACGCTTGTTGAGCTAACGGTTCATCTATCACAACTATGAAACAGGGTCGAGGGAATGCGCTCGAGAGGTTCTCAGCGCTCTTGATGCGCTTCAAGAGGGTCTCGACGAGAAGTCCTCGACGAGCTCGTTCGAGAGGTCCTCGACGAACTCGTCCGAGAGGTCCTCGACGAGCATGTTGAAGAGGTCCTCGACGAGCATGTTGAAGAGGTCCTCGACGAGCATGTTGAAGAGGTCCTCGACGAGCATGTTGAAGAGGTCCTCGACGAGCATGTTGAAGAGGTCCTCGACGAGCACATGTTGAAGAGGTCCTCGACGAGCTCGTGTTCGAGAGGTCCTCGACGAGAGGTCCTCGACGAGCACATGTTGGATTGGTTCTCGACGGACATTTTGGAAAGATACTTTGGTCGTCGAGGTTCTCGACGAGCATGGTGTATAGGTTCTCGACGAGCATCTGGGAGATATACTCGTCGAGCAGATGGTCTCCCAGAGACTATTTGTTATACGTATCTTTTGGCCGTCAACAGGTACTCGACGAGCACCTCATGTAGATACTCGGCGAGTAGTATCTGTGACTTATGGTTTATCAACCAGACGAGGGTGTATAACTGCCCAACCGCCAATTCGGTTTTCAACTGCCCACTCTGTTTCGTGGGGAACCCATTACTTTTATGGGGTTTCGGTTCTATATATACAGTAGACGATTATTATTGAACAGGATCGAATCGCGAAAGAACGATTTTGTGCCACAACTGCTCGACTTCTCAGATCAAATTTCATAAGTGCCTGAATTTGATTGTTCCTTCTCGGATTATCCCCGCAAGGAATTCGTGTAACCCTGGCATTTCTATAGGGTCGAATTATCTTGTTCGGAAAGTGAACAAACACGATCCGTTGAAGGTTTCCAGGATTATCACAACATCGCACGAAGACGTAGGAGGACCAACAGGATTGAGGTAGAATACTCTTTCCATTGTCGAAATTGGGCAGAATTTGGATCGGCTTGGTCTAAAGGGAATAAAGGTATACTTGCTAAGTGCCTTTAGCAAGATTTTGAGAAGATTTGGTCAATATGACAAGTATAAGTTTAAGCTTCATTTTATATCTTATAGTTTAACTGAGTACATTTTGAAATATATGTGCTTACACTGTTTAAGTGTTTGTCATCATCAAAAAGGGGGAAATTGTTAGTTTGAGCTTGCTCAGCTTAATCACTCCTCTTGTTTTGATGATGATTAACACTACGTTTAATCAATCTTGTGTTTTTTGAGCATTATAGGAATAGCTTAAGAAGCCAAGAGAATCTCTTTAAGATAGCGAACAAGCTAGATATTAGCTTTGAGCCTTGCGAAGACAGAGAGTATCACTAAGGCAGTCTCAACCAAAATTGAAGAAAAGAAATCAACCCAGAAGTGAAGTGAAGTGAAGTCCGTTGAAGGCGAAGGACTAGCACATCGCATGGAGAGTCGCTGCGAGCAAGTGAATCCTTTGCTTCAACACAAGTGAAGTGAAGAAGTCCCATGTGGATTTCATGCACCAGCGTGTAGGGTATTCTAGCACAGCTAACGAGAATGTCGAGAAGCTAAGGATGGGTGAAGAATGTGTTTCTTACCATGGATAGAGAGGGACGAGGATCGCCAGGCTGGACGAATAAAAGGCTTGCAAATGGTGTGGGATGGCTTGCCAGCGGGGACGAAGTTTGTTACAAGTTTATTACTCAAGAAAAGCAGAAACGTGTGGAATTTGTGGTGCTCCTTGGTGGATCGACGCACAGATTGCCAGCGTGGACCTTTGTTGTAATATGTATAGAATTCCTTTGTTGTAATATGTGTGATAGGTGAATTATTAACGCACGATCTTGAGAACCTCATTGAGTGAGAAAAAGTCTAGTGAAGCTTAGGAGAAGCAGCCCAAGAGAGAAACATAACAGGATTCGAAAACCTGGGAGTTAGTATAGGTGAGTGGTTAGGGAAGATCACAACAAGACTAGAAAGCTGGGAGGTGAGTACGATTGAGTGTTTAGGGTGAAAAGCTAGTGATCTCAGAGGGAGAAAGTGAGTCAACAACACCTAGAGAGTAGCGAGCTTGTATTTGGGCTGAAGAGCGATTATATTGAGTAGAGAGAGCTAGCAATTGTAATCTTCATTTAATATAATCAATATAGTGGTGAATTTCAATCCGGGCTTGAGTTAAGCCAAGGGTTCTCACCTTACCAAATCTCTGCGCATATTGAGCTGAACTTTAAATCTAACCATCTAAAGTTCTTATCGTAGCAAAGTCCCTAATATCTACATATAAACACACTTACTACTCGCTTGTTGTGTTTAAAAAGGGACTTAGACTCGCTTTGTGTGTTTTTCCATTTCCGCATCTTAAGAACACTTAAGCTAGTTGATTGGCAGCATCACGTACATCGTAAAGAGTGGAAGTTACCATCAATTACCGACATAATAGGCCATAAATGGAGCATATTGTCGTAGTCCTGACTTCGTGGAGCAAACCGGCTAAATACGAGGATTACGTGCACAAGGGAGAAGACACGGAAGGCAAGGAGTAAGCGCGTGCGGAGAAGAGACACAAAAGGGGCATTTTGCCTAGGACGCGTGACCATACAAAGCGAATCGCCTAGTAGTGCGACCGCTCCACACATGACGCGCCCGCATCCTAGCTACTGACGGTCGGCGCAATCGCGCCGACGGAAGCGCTTCCGCGCATTTGTCCGTTCCTGTGCCCCGAGAAACCCTATTTTGTGGAAATTAAAGTGGGCTTTTACCTAGTATTTGTATAGATTTTGGGCTGGGTTATGAACACTTTATATCTAGGGTTAGTTTTTCTATATATAGATGAGAGATTTGCCTCCATCTAACACACACAACTTTCTACAAAATAATGAATTAGGTTTGTTAGGATGAGGAGAGAGTAATCTCCCAACATACATAATGCATAGTCTGGTATATATTATTATAATAAGAGATTGTAAAAATAATATATTTTCTTAAATAAGAAATCGGTTAAGAATAAAGTATAATTATTAAAAATAATAATATATTCAGTTGTATCTTTAATATATATACTGGTGACAGAAAGAAAAATAATTCTCAATATCTGCAATCTTATTGTTAATGAAAATCTATCTAATACTGTAATCTCTTTTATAATTCAATTTTATATAAACAAAAATTACTAACATAATCTAACTCTAAATTATCCTGCACAAACCCTATTTTTAAGATTCTATGCAACTCTACCGGAGCAAGATTCTCAATGTCTGCAATTTCTCCATATATGAGCTCTTTGTAACTTGAAATCATATCGATAACTCGAGACTTCTTATATGAACGGAGGAGGACGAAAGTGGTTGGTTTTCGACGAATATGTGAAAGTAGTAGAGATCGAACATAAATCATGTGATGATTCCTGAAGACTCGAAGGTAAATTTAGGTAGTCAGTAACATTTTTTTCCTGTAGCTTGGTCTTTCACTTGTTCATCGTTTCCTCACTAACATTATCCCCCTTTATGCAATTCTTTCCGGGATTCTGAGAACAATACAAACTGAGTAGTACCTACGGATAAACAATGTTTAAATTGTACTAAATCTTTATATTCTCATATATTCAATGCTGAACCAAAACATTGATAAACTTATCAATTAATACTTTCCTAATATGGGCATGAGAAGAACAAATGGTCGGAGACCTCATTATGTCATTGTGATGTCGCTCTGTGATAATGTCTATTTAATTTTTCTGTTGTCGAAAGATTGTGTGAGCATGCTTTCCATAAAAATTTATTATATTTGGAGGTAAATATTTTTCCAAAATGGTAACAATGTATAACTTACCTTTATTTTTTAGATCAACATAACTCAAAGACCGTTTTCGTTGAAAAATAACCCGGGTTATCATGCTCCCAAATTATTTTTCTTCAATGTTGAAGAATATCAGTATCCTAATTTGAGCAATTTGAAGAGTAATAGAATCAAGTAATACTTCCTTGAGTTTAATAACATTCTAGGTTTTATCTGGCATAAGATAGTCAGTTACATTTTCCTATAGATTGGGATTATTGCTATAATCAAGGATGTTAATTTGAGGCAACCATACGTCACTCTAGAAATTTTTATCCTCCATTTTCAGTTATCCATCTATTATATTTTTAACTCTTGTATTAATGAGATTAGTCTATTGAATTGTCAAAAGTATTTGGTGTATTTTTCAATAGCTAAGATATTTCTGTTTTCCAAATATTTTCCTCTTATTATCTGCATCCATATGTTATCTTGTTCAGAGAGAAGTCTCCAAATCAGTTTCATTTTTATTATTTTCATGTGCTAGGCGCCTCCTTCACATTTAGGTATAGAAGTAACTAAGTTTGACATAAGCTGAGAGTTTGATAAAATCAAAGTATTATTTATTTATTCATGAATATTATTTTATATTTATAATATATATTTATATCAATGTAGCTGCATCATCATCAATCATTATAGACTTGTCAATTTTCTATTATTTACAAATTGATTTCGTACATTTTGATAAACTTTGTTTTTCATAGAAGATATATATCATATATATGATTTTTTCGGAATGACATCTTTATCCATCATTATTATCATATATATAATTTTTGTGGGTAAGTCAGTGGAGATCTATTTTGGAACTTGAGTAATTTCCGAGTAATTTGGGCAAGATTATATCAAATTTGGCGACCTTGATGTTGAAAACTAGGTGACAACTTCTATATCCATGAGTCCCAAAATTGCTTCATTACAATTTTAGCACATATAATGTAAATAAGGCCATACCATTCACAAAATCCGTTGCAGTATTAAATTGAAAGTCTGTATTTGTATCACACTTGTAGGTTATAGATTAGATTACATTTGATAAATAGTTTTATAGATTTGATTAAATTTGATAATATATAGATAACATAATTGTTGGCTTGTTTTAGTTTATCTTACCTTTTTCGTAATAGTATTGCATCTCTTTTCTGGTATATTAATTTTATATATTTAAAAGAGTTTAAATTTTTAATAAAATGAATTTTAAAAGAGTTTAAACTTTCAACAAAATGAATTCTGTAAGATTAAAGGTTAAATAAAAACATGTAAAAGAGAGATGAAAAAATACAAAACAGAAGAAATTTATCAATTCACTGAATTTATGAGAATTAGAGAAGGTCATTTAGTATTTTAGCACACCCAACATTTTATCACGTTTTCCCCCGTATTCGTATCGTTAACTATAAGCCCTTCTTTGTTGTTGATACCATAAGAAAGCCAGCGGCAGTGGGCTCATTGATTATTCTCTCAACATCAAGCCCTGCAATTCTTCCGGCATCCTTTGTGGCTTGCCTCTGCGCATCATTCAAGTATGCCAATAAAATGATAATCATTTACTTTTTATAGGTATAATTGTGTTTATATTAGTCAGTCAACATAATACTTTTTTTCTCTACATATTGTTAGTGGTGTAGTTAATCTTGTTGTGTAAATTGATTTGAAACAAATGCCACATATTTCGGTCGTGTTTTTATTTTGATATCTTTGTAGTTCATGATATTAGCTACCGTAATATATTTGTCTACTCAATCCAATTGCTTTCCTCAAATAAAACTTAGGAATCCCTTATTTGAATCTACAATATTACGTTGTCCATGCCGGTTGGTAAGAAAAAACAAAGAAAACAAACTACAAAATACAATAAAGGAAACAAACAAAAAATTCGAAAAAAGAAACAATGGAAGATCCTAGTAAAAAAGGCAAAGGGATTTGTATTTTGGTGTACCGTGTTCCCTAGTGCAGCGTGAGCACGACCAAGGTAGAGCAATTGAGTCAGTGCCTTGTCCATTGGTGGTTGTAGAGCTCCAACGCGGTTCATTGTTTCAGACTTGTCCCTTGTTGTTGCGTTGTAGAGGAAGCAACTAAGGTGAGTATAATCTTGAGTGTTGTGTTTGTAGGGATATATATACACATCCGTGGTTTATTATTGTGGAAGTTGAATAGTTTCTAAAACCTCATGATTGAGATTTTTAATGGTGATTTCTCAAAAGCCATAGTTGAGAACTTTAATGGTTATTTAGGGCATATGGCGTTTAAGTTGACTGGGGATCTTAATGGTTCAATTAATGTTTTTTAATCGGTTTTCTTTATACTTTAATTGTGATTTATGGTGTAGGACGTTTAAGTTGATTGTGGATTGGAATGGCCTAGTTACAATGAAACACATTAAGAAGAATAGGGTTCTTCAATGGGGGCGAAAGGGAACATTAGAATTTAAAAATCTTAAGTAACATTTGATGACAAATGTAATTTCATATTTATTGATTTGAAATCCCCCTAATTTTTATATATATTAAGATAAGATAAGATTAAGATTAAGATTTATATTCTTTTACGTTGAGGTCTTACTTATTAGTGTTTTTAGATTGATTATTAGTCATTAATTGGGTTATTGTGAAAGGAAAATTGAAAGTTTAAGCTCAAAGTTTGTAAAATATAGCATCAACAATATGTTAGAGAGAAATTCTGGATCATATAATTTTATTCCAACAACTTGAAGGATATTTAAAATTTTAAAAAATTATCTCACAAAGTTGAAAGATATAAAAACATAAATCAAACTTTGGCATATAGTGTTCTTGTTTGCCGAGCTACATCATCATCAAGTCATACAACCCTCAAACATCACATATTAACCCAACTATTTGCAATCAACTTATAAATAGATATCTATAATAGAAAATAGCATAGATTTGTGATCTATACCAGATCTCACCATCATTACTAATGTGATTTTTGAAATTTATATGCACTACTGCAAAGTCTACAATGTTCTTTGGCTAGTGAAAATCCCATAATTAAAAGGAAATTCTTTTACACATCAAGTGTATCTGGTGTGGTTGGATGTCTACATAATAGAGGTCTAATCGAGGCCAATATAGAATAAAATACTTAAATTATAATAAGGATAAGAAACACAAATAAGAATTACTCAACCAAAAGGGGAATTAAGAACGTTGATTTCTTTCTTACCTGATATAGATTCTCATATAATAATGGAAGGAAATCAATCTACGTAAGTTCTTGACCGAAGAAGATGGAAGTAGAGGGGGTGGTGAAAGCCAGTGGAGAGGTGAATTTGGCTTTAGGAGAGGCGGAGAAAGCAAAAGATGTACCATGACCGATGATTTCTGAGGTCGTACACTCATAGTGAGGATTGGACGAAGGAAGGAGCTTATTAATCTAAAGGGTATTTAATGGATGAGAGGCAAGCGAAAGGTTCAAGCTACCGTTGTAACCGTGACTTTACTTACAGGGGTATCTTGATGATGGATGCAATAAGGTTGCTCAATCAATTAGTAAGTTGGAAGGTCACAAGTCATAACTCATAAGTTATGGTATGTGAAGCATAAATTCGGATTGAGATAAATAAAAACTATACTATTATTATTAAAATTAGAGAAATAAGAATGATTTGATTTTATAGTAATTTATTGCTTCAAAAACATAACATTATTGATTTGGACCCCCTAATCTTTATATATATTAAGATTAAGATTAAGATTAAGATTAAGATAAGATTAAGATATTTGCAAAATTCAATAGGAATAAAGGGTATTTATTATTTCGTAAACCCCACAGTTAGTGATTTGAGGTACCCTTAATCTTTATATATATTAAAATAAGATTAAGATAAGAATAGAAGGTTGTGGCTCGTGCTTCGCATGGGCTATAGTGAAGACTCGAGTGTAGATTATAATTCGCCCTTATTATAAATTTTCTATAGCGTATCATTAATAATTCATCTATATGATGTTAATATACGTTGTTATTGATATGAGGACTCGGGTGTAGATGATAATTCATTCCTTTATATTTTTCTATAGTGTATTATTAATACATCTTCTATGTGATGTTATTATTATACTTTATTTTTTATTTGTTACTATGAACATTTTTTTGTTATCTCTCTATATTTTTAGTTTTTGTAATAAAGGATCTAGATCTATGTACTCCCTAATTTATAGAGTTGATTTATAATTGTAGAAACTGAAATTATATTATTACCATAGATTTTCAATAAAGAATAATAATATAATAAAAAAATACTATATGAATATTATTAGTCTGGTTTTAGTCGAGCTACATTTCTTAAGGTCCAATAATATTATCTAATTGAGCCCAAGAAAATGATTTCTATAAAGAATAATAATACAATAAAAAATACTATATGAATATTAGTAGTTTGGTTTTAGTCGAGCAACATTTGGAACAGTCTAATAATCTTATCTAATTGATCCCAAGAAAATGATAGTCATTTACTTTTTATATATATAAGAGGATTTATATAAGTAACTCAAAATAATTAATGATGCATTTAGTATTTTTCTCATATACTAAATGGTATAATTAATGACTATTAGGGGAGTCATTTAGTGTTTTTTGACACTCCTAAAATTATAGTATACTAGAAGGTTGTGGCCCGTATTTTGCACGAGCTATAGTGAAGACTCAAATATAGTTTATAATTCATCCTTATTATATACTTTCTATAGCGTATCATTAATAATTCATCTATGTGATGTTATTATTATACTTTTTTGTTGACATGAGAACTCGAGTGTAGATGATAATTTGTTCCTATTATAGTTTTTATATAGTGTATCATCAATACATCTTCTATGTGCTCTTATTATTATACTTTGTTTTATTTGTTACTAATGAACTATTTTTTATTATCTCTATATATTTTTAGTTTTTGCAATAAAGGATTTAGATCTATGTACTCTTATAGAGTTGATTTATAATTGTAGAAACTGGAATTATATTATAACCATATACTTTTTTATAGAGAATAATAATACAATAAAAAATACTATATGAATATTATTAGTTTGGTTTTAGTCGAGCTACATTTCAAACGTCCCAATAACCCTATCTAATTGAGCCCAAGAAAATAATTTCTACAAAAGAATAATAATACAATAAAAAATGCTATATGAATTATGAATATTAGTAGTCTTGTTTTAGTCGAGCTATATTTCAAACAGTCTAATAACCCTATCCTAATTGAGTCAAAGATAATGATAATCATTTACTTTTTACACATATAAGAGAGTTCATACAAATAACTCTATATAATTAATGGTGCATTTAGTATTTTTCTCATATGCTAAGTGGTGTAATTAATGACTATTAGAGGAGTCATTTAGTATTTTTTGGATGTTTTTCTCATATGCTAAATGGTTAATTAATGGCTATTAGGGGAGTTATTTAGTGTTTTTGACACCCCTAAAATTAAAGTATACTAGGACCTTCGGGCCCATGATACGCACATGCTATTGTTTCTTTTTTCGTATTTTTTGTTTGTTTCCTTTATTTTATCGTGTAGTTTTTTCGATGTTTTTCTTATCTTTTCTTTTTCATGCCCTAGTGGTTTTATTGTTTTATTAATTTTTCTATAAAGACTAATAATACATTAAAATACTATATGAAAATTATTATGCTGGTTTTATTGTAGTTACATTTTTAAGTTTTCAACAACCCTATCTAATTGACCTAATTAAAATATTTTCTATACAAAATAATATACAATTTAAAATACTCTATTAATATTTTAATCTAGTTTCATTTGATCTATATTTCGAATAATCCACCAACCTTATCTAATTTAGGCCATGAAAATGATAACCATTTACCTTTTCTATATATAAGAGTGTTTATATTAGTGACCTAACACTAATAATTGTCCCTTTTTTCATATTATTAGTGGTGTAATTATTCTCGTTGTGTAAATTAATTTGAGACAAATGCCACTTATTTTGGTATTTTATAAAGTTTTATGTCGTTGTACTGCATGATATTAGATACCGCAATATATTTTTCTACTGATTCTCATTGTTTTCCTTGAATAAAACTTACGAACATTCAACAATCCTATCTAATTTAGGCCAATAAAATGATAATCATTTACTTTTTATATGTATAATTTTGTTTGTATTATTCAGTCAACGTAATAATTTTTTCTCTCCATATTGTTAGTCGTATAATTAATCATGTTGTGTAAATTGATTTGAAACAAAGGTCACTTATTTCGGTCGTCTTTTTATTTTGATATCTTTGTAGTTCATGATATTAGATACTATAATATATTTGTCTACTCAATCTAATTCTTTTCCTCAAATAAAACTTAGGAATCCATTTATTTGAATCTACAATATTATGTTGTACCATGCCGGTTGGTAAGAAAAAACATAGAAAAAAACTACACAATAAAATAAAGGAAACAAACAAAAATACGAAAAAAGAAACAATGGAAGATCCTAGTAAAAAGGCAAAGGGATTTGTATTTTTGTGTGTCGTGTTCCCTAGTGCAGCGTGAGAATGACCAATGTAGAGCAATTGAGTTAGTGCCTTGTCACTGTGGTTGTGGAGCTCCAGTACAGTTCATTGTTTAAGACTTGTTCCTTGTTGATGTGTTATAGAGGAATGAATTGAGGTGGGTATGATCTTGAGTGGTGTGTTTGTAGGGATATATATACACATCTGTGGTTTAGTATTGTGGAAGTTGAATAGTTTTTGAAAACCCATGGTTGAGATTTTTAATGGTGATTTCTCAAAAGCCATAGTTGAGAACTTTAATGGTTATTTAGGACATATGACGTTTAAGTTGATTGAGGATCTCAATGGTTCAATTTATGTAATGACTTTTTAATCGGTTTTCTTTATACTTTAATTGTGAACGGGGAAGTTGAAGGATTCTTCAAGGGTGCCCGGGGTTTGAGACAGGGTGATCCTCTTTCTCCTTTCCTCTTTGTTCTGGTGATGGAGATGTTTACTAGGAGGATGCAGAGTGCGAGTGCTAGCAGGGGGTTCTACTTTCACCCTAGGTGTAAACAGCTAGGGCTTACTAGGCTTGTTTTTGCTGATGACCTGCTGATTTTCTGCAAACCTGTGATGTCTTCCATTTGTATTGTTAGGGATGTGCTTGTTGGGTTCGCTGCTGAGTCTGGTTTGATTGCAAATGCAAGCAAGACTTGCATGTTTTTTGGTGGTGTTGAGGCTAGCAGGAGAGCGGAACTTGCCGAGTTCATGGGCTTTCGGATTGGTCACCTGCCTGTACGCTATCTTGGAGTTCCGCTTCATTCCAAGAAGCTAAGGTATGGTGATTTTCAGCAACTGTTTAGTCGTGTTCAGAGTGCCATCTCATGTAGGCAGGCTAGATGTTTGTCGTATGCTGGTAGAGTGCAGATCATTAAATCTGTATTGGAGAGTGTTATCAGCTTCTGGATGCAGGTCATCTTGTTCCCGAAGGGGGTGATTCGCAGAATTGAGGCTTTGTTTTGCTCCTACTTATGGACTGGGGACATTGGTAATAGGCGGTCTCTGGTTGCGTGGAAGCAGGTCTGTAAGCCTCGGGTATGTGGAGGTCTGGGTTTTAAGGAACTACTGTCTTGGAACAAAACACTTATGCTAAGGTTTGTTGCTGACATTCTTCGGAGTAGAGAGTCCTTGTGGGTGTTATGGGCGCGCAGCAATTTGCTGAAGGGCAGGGACGTTTGGACAGTTACGCTCAATTCCTTGAGCTCTGGTATTTGGAAGCAGGTTGTTACTACGCGTGATGCTTTTCTAGCTTGCAGCGGGGCTGCTGAAATGGAGGATCACATCTCTCCCAATGGGAAACTTGATTCTGCTGGCTTGTAGGCATACATTTCTGGATCACACTCTCCGATCAGTTGGTGTGAGGTTCTCTGGAGTGGGATACAGCCTTCGAAGTGGATCTTTATCTGCTGGTTGGCAACTCAGAAACGCCTCCAACTGCGCGCTGATCTGCATCTTTGGGGGGTGATTGATTCTGCGGAGTGTGTGCTCTGCTCTAACGCAGAGGAGACGTCTACACACCTGTAGTCTGAGTGTTTGGTCGTCAGAGAGATTTTCGGCATTGTCATGAGATGGCAGGGAGTTACTGTATTGAAGGCGAGTCTTCTTGATTGGTGGAGTTGGTTCTCTTCTTGCAACCAACGCCAGAACAACATTTTCTTGGGTCGTTTGAATGCTTTGATGGGATGTGTTTATTATGTATGGAAACTTAGGAATGATGTTATTTTTAACAATAAGGTAGTCGTTGCTAGTGAAATTGGGAGAGAGATTATTGAGGTTTGTAAGTTCCGTATGATTTGTAAACTGCGGACGAGTGGTAGAAGGGGTAGATCTATGATCAGCAGGCTGAACTATCATTAGTTGTAAATACTTTGCCATTTATACAATTATTTACCATTGGCAAAAAAAAAATTGTGATTTATGGTGTAGGATGTTTAAGTTGATTGTGGATTGGAATAATGAAACACATTAAGAAGAATAAGGTTCTTCAATGGGGACGGAAGGGAACAATAGAATTTACAACTCTTAAATAACATTTGATGACAAATGTAACTTCATATTTATTGATTTGAAATCCCCCTAATTTTTATACATATATTAAGATAAGATAAGATTAAGATTAAGATTTATATTCTTTTACTTTGAGGTCTTACTTATTAGTGTTTTTTAGATTGATTATTAGTCATTAATTGGGTTATTGTGAAAGGACAATTGAAAATTTAAGCTCAAAGTTTACATAATATAGCATCAATAATATATTAGAGAGAAATTCCGGATCAGAGAATTTATTCCAACAACTTGAAGAATATTTAAAATTTAAATATTGCCTCACAAAGTTGAAAGATCTAGAAACATAAATCAAACTTTGGCATATAGTATTCTTGTTCATCATCAAGTCCTGCAACCCTCGAACACCACATATTAACCCAACTATTTACAACCAACTTATAAATAGGTATTGTATAATAGAAAATAGCATAGATTTGTGATCTATACCAGATCTCACCATCATTACTAATGTGATTTTTGAAATTAATATGCACTACTGCAAAGTCTGCAATGTTCTTTGGCTAGTGAAAATCCCACAATTAAAAGGAAATTCTTCTATACATCAAAGATGTCTGCATAATAGAGGTCTAATCGAGGCCAATATGAAACATAATACTTAAATCATAATAAGGATAAGAAACACAAATAAGAATTACTCAACCAAAAGGGGAATTAAGAAATGTCGATTTCATTCTTACCGGATATAGATTCTCATATAATAACGGAAGGAAATCAAACTACAGTAAGTTTTTGATCGTAGAAGATGAAAGTAGAGGGGGTGGTGAAAGTCGATGGAGAGGTGAATTTGGCTTTTCGAGAGGCTGAGAAAGCAAAAGACGTGTCATGGCCGATGAGTTCTGAGGTCGTACACTCACAGTAAGGATTGGATGAAGGAAGGAGCTTATTAATCTAAAGGGTATTTAATGGATGAAAGGCAAGCGAAAGGTTCCCCGTTGTAACCGTGACTTTACTTACATCGGTATCTTGATGAGGGAGGCAATAAGGTTGCTCAATTATTTAGTAAGTTGGAAGGTCATAAGTCATAACTCATAATTTACGGTATGTGAAGCATAAATTTGGATTGGGATAAATAAAAACTATATTATTATTATTAAAATTAGAGAAATAAGAATGAGCTTAAGTGCATACTTCTCAAATCGATTTAGATCTAAGAAGAAAATCGAGTTTCTGGTATAGAGGATCTCGTATGTGGGCAACTACAGAGCATACTTCTGAAATAGATTTAGATCTAAGAAAATCGAGTTTCTGATGTAAGGGATTCCGTATGTGGGCAACTACAGAGCATACTTCTCAAAAGAGAGGAAGAGAGATGAAGAGAGGAGAGAGAAAGATATTCTTGCACAATGGAGAATGTCTCTATTTATAGACTAAGGAGGAGGGATTGGGCTAACCAAATTGGGCCGAACAAATTGGACCGAGTAATAGGAATTCTAGAGGAGGGTGGAAATTAAAAATGGGTGAAAATGGGTCTTCAATGGAGGAGTAGTGAAAATGCAAATTTACATTTAAGATTTCAAAGTCCCCCTAATCTTTATATATATTAAGATTATGATGGAAATTTGAAATTTTAAATTCAACATTTATTGATTTGAACCCCCCAATCTTTATATATACTAGGACCTTTAGGCCCGTGCTACGCATAGGCCATTGTTTCTTTTTTCGTATTTTTTGTTTGTTTCCTTTATTTTATCGTGTAGTTTTTTCGATATTTTTCTTATCTTTTCTTTTTCGTGTCCTAGTGGTTTTATTGTTTTATTAATTTTTCTATAAAAAATAATAATAAATTAAAATACTATATATATATTATTATGCTGGTTTTATTGTAGTTACATTTTTAAGTTTTCAACAACCCTATCTAATTGATCTAATTCAAATGTTTTCTATACAAAATAATAATACAATTTAAAATACTCTATTAATATTTTAATCTAGTTTTATTTGATCTATATTTTGAATAATCCATCAACCTTATCTAATTTAGGCCATGAAAATGATAATCATTTACCTTTTCTATATATAAGAGTGTTTATATTAGTGACCTAGCACTAATAATTGTCCCTTTTTTCATATTCTTAGTGGTGTAATTATTCTCGTTGTGTAAATTGATTTGAGACAAAGGTCACTTATTTTGGTATTTTATAAATTTTTATGTCGTTGTACTGCATGATATTAGATACCGCAATATATTTGTCTACTAATTCTCATTGTTTTCCTTGAATAGAACTTACGAACAATCCAGCAACCCTATCTAATTTAGGCCAATAAAATAATAATCATTTACTTTTTATATGTATAATTTTGTTTATATTATTCAGTCAACGTAATAATTTTTTCTCTCCATATTGTTAGTGTTGTAGTTAATCTTGTTGTGTAAATTGATTTGAAACAAAGGTCACTTATTTCAATCGTCTTTTTATTTTGATATCTTTGTAGTTCATGATATTAGATACTTTAATATATTTTTCTACTCATTCTAATTCTTTTCCTCAAATAAAACTTAGGAATCCATTTATTTGAATCTACAATATTATGTTGTACCATGCCGGTTGGTAAGAAAAAACATAGAAAAAAACTACACAATAAAATAAAGGAAACAAACAAAAAATACGAAAAAAGAAACGATGGAAGATCCTAGTAAAAAGGCAAAGGGATTTGTATTTTGGTGTACCGTGTTCCCTAGTTCAGCGTGAGCACGACCAAGGTAGAGCAATTGAATCAGTGCCTTGTCCATTTGTGGTTGTGGAGCTCCAGCGCGGTTCATTGTTTCAGACTTGTTCCTTGTTGATGCGTTGTAGAGGAAGGAGTTGAGGTGGGTATGATCTTGAGTGGTTTGTTTGTAGGGATATATATACACATCCGTGGTTTAGTATTGTAGAAGTTGAATAGTTTCTGAAACCCCATGGTTCAGATTTTAATGGTTATTTCCCAAATCCATAGTTGAGAACTTTAATGGTTATTTAGGGAATATGGCGTTTAAGTTGACTGAGGATCTCAATGGTTCAATTTATGTAATGTTTTTCTAATCGGTTTTCTTTATACTTTAATTGTGATTTATGGTGTAGGATGTTTAAGTTGATTGTGGATTGGAATAATGAAACACATTAAGAAGAATAAGGTTCTTCAATGGGGGCGAAAGGGAACAATAGAATTTACAAATCTTAAATAACATTTGATGACAAATGTAATTTCATATTTATTGATTTGAAATCCCCCTAATTTTTATACATATATTATAATAAGATAAGATTAAGATTAAGATTATGATTTATATTCTTTTACTTTGAGGTCTTACTTATTAGTGTTTTTTAGATTGATTATTAGTCATTAATTGGGCTATTGTGAAAGGACAATTGAAAGTTTAAGCTCAAAGTTTACATAATATAGCATCAATAATATATTAGAGAGAAATTCTGGATCACAGAATTTATTCCAACAACTTGAAAGATATTTAAAATTTAAATATTATCTCACGAAGTTGAAAGATATAAAAACATAAATCAAACTTTGGCATATAGTGTTCTTGTTTGCCGAGCTACGTCATCATCATGTCCTGCAACCCTCGAACATCACATATTAACCCAACTATTTGCAACCAACTTATAAATAGATATTGTATAATAGAAAATAACATTAATTGTGATCTATACCAGATCTCACCATCATTACTAATGTGATTTTTGAAATTAATATGCACTACTGCAAAGTCTGCAATGTTCTTTGGCTAGTGAAAATTCCACAATTAAAAGGAAATTCTTCTATACATCAAGTGATCTGGCGTGGTTGGATGTCTACATAATAGAGGTCTAATCGAGGCCGATATGGAACAGAATACTTAAATCATAATAAGGATAAGAAACACAAATAAGAATTACTCAACCAAAAGGGGAATTAAGAAACGTTGATTTTTTTCTTACTTATAGATTCTCATATAATAATGGAATGAAATCAATCTACGTAAGTTGTTGTCCGAAGAAGATGGAAGTAGAGGGGGTGGTGAAAGCCGGTGGAGAGGTGAATTTGGCTTTAGGAGAGGCGGAGAGAGAAAAAGAAGTGTCATGACCGATGAGTTCTGAGGTCGTATACTCATAGTGAGGATTGGACGGAGGAATGAACTTATTAATCTAAAGGGTGTTTAATGGATGAGTGGCAAGCGAAAGGTTCAAGCTTCCATTGTAACCGTGACTTTACTTACAGGGGTATCTTGATGATGGAGGCAATAAGGTTGCTCAATCAATTACTAAGTTGAAATGTCATAACTCATAAGTTATGGTATGTGAAGAATAAATTTGGATTAGGATAAATAAAAACTATACTATTGTTGTTAAAATTGGAGAAATAAGAATGACTTGATTTCATAGTAATTTATTGCTTCAAAAACTCAACATTATTGATTTGAACCCCCCTAATATTTATTAAAAATTAAGATAAGATAAGATTAAGATATTTGCAAAATTCAATAGGAATAAAAGGGTATTTATTATTTCTTAAACCCCACATTTAGTGATTTTGAAGTTCCCCTAATCTTTATATATATTAAAACTAGGTTTTTACTACCCGTGCGAAGCACGGGTTTTTGTCTTTTTGTGAGATTATATATACATTGAACATTATTGTATGTGTTTAATGTAAATTATTAAGCAGTACACATATGTGTTATCCTTTGCTTTATTCATGTAAATTTTTTGATCAATCTAAATGTTGATATATGAAATATAGGAAAGAAATAAGAATTATATTTTTGTAAAAACGAATAGGTTATAGACTCTGTAACATGGACAAGTTAAAAATTCCACATATCCCTATATGATGGGATACGATAAATAACCAAATAAATATATTTTTAAATTATAAATTGCAAAATTGATTATTGGACTTCTATTGTTTTAAGCTCAACTTGATTAACGGAAGAAACATAAATACCCATTTCAATCGGGGGTCTTGTGATCTCCTTTTTTATACCTCAATGAAGGAAACTTCATTAAGTTTCCGATGTGGGAGGATAAAAATCTCAACTTGTAACATGAGTTTGTATACACATCCAATGGATGAAAATTTCATTGAGTTTCGATGTGGGAGAATAATTGAACATGTGTTAACTTCGACATTTTTTGTGCGTTAAAGTGGACAGTTTTATTAATAATAGACTACTTATTAATTATATATTTTTCATAATTTTAGTGCTAAGAGTTAATTTTCACAATAAAATATCCTCGTAGTCGTTACTACATGAAAATTTTCTTAATTATTGAATATGCAATCCAACTTTTGTGAAGTACATATGCTAGAAAAAATGGAAGAAAAAAATCGTTAAAAAATATAAAAATAAAGAAAGATCATTAGTAACTGAAAATCCCACATAATCCAATTTGGCAAAACTAATTGTCATAATAAAACATAAGAAATAAATATTTTAAACTGGAAAATTTATTATTGGGCTTCTATTGTTTTAAGCTCAACTTGAATAATAAGAGAAACATAAAAACATATTTCTACCGAGGGTCTTGTTATCTCCTTTTATACACCCCATAGAGAAGAAACTTCATTAAGTTTCCGATGTGGGAGGCTAAAAATCTCAACCTGTAACATGGCTTTTATACACATCCAATGGTCTAAAATTTTATTGAATTTCAATGTGGGAGAGCATTTACACATGTGTTAATATGAATAGTTTTAACTTATTTTGGTTAGATTGAATAGTTTTAATGATAATAGACTATTTATTAGTTGTATGTTTTTTTCATAATTTTAATGTTAAGAGTCAGATTTTCACAACAAATATCCTCGTAGTCAATACTATATAATTTTTTTTCTTAATTGTTTAATATTCATTCAAACTTTAATGAAGTACATAGGCTAGAAAAATAGAAGAAAGAAAACAAATTAAAAAATTAATGAAATAACATTAGTAACTAAAAATCTCACATAATCTAATTCAGAAATCATGGCTTGGTATCTCGGTGATGGCACTCTTATTGGTGATCCAGGTGCGGTTTCTGATGCTTTGCAGTTGATTATTGGAGAAGGGCCTTCTTTGTGGCTGCATCTCAATGTTGCAAAGACAGAAGTATTTTGGCCTAACCCTAACCCGATGAGTTTTGATCCTGCGCTTTTTCCTCTTGACTTAGCTCGACCGTTGGATGGGGTTAAACTTCTTTGATGGCATGTTAGTCTAGATATCGGCTTCTGTAGTCGTTTGATTGAGGATAGGGTTTCCAAAGCAGTGGGGTTGATGGAAGTTGTGTCTAGGATAAATGACCCGCAGTCGAGCCTCCTTCTTCTCCGTAGTTGTGTTGGGGTTGCCAGGTTGTATTTCTCTCTCCGGACATTTCCCCCTCAGATGCAACTTCGTCTGAATCTTATGATGAATATGAGAAGACTAGTTGAAGGGAATTCTCCAAAAGGAAAATGGATTATGGGAGTGTGTGACTTGAACTATTGATTAGGCCGTGCAGATAGATGCTCTTTTCTGGTGGATTCACAATCCACTACCTTGATCCACTTGGCTACATCCCGCGTTTCGCGCATTTAGGAAAGATAAAAATTGTCCCACTGGACCAGAAGCTTCTCAAGAGGGTTATTTCACAAAGACTTGCCATGGTAAGAACTAATAAGGAGGCCTAAAAGAAAACGTGGTTCTGGGAGGAATGATACCCGTCGTGAGCATCAGCATGTGGATTCCAGATCCAAGTGGTAGTTTCCGGGCCCTTAGCTATTGTCCTTGCGTAGAGATCGGAAAGAACACCAATGGCGATAGCACTCTGCTGGGGGAGATTTTATTTCATAGAGTTCAATTCCCGTTCTCAACCCATGAAAAAATAGGGACAGAGAAGATTCAAGAGGATTATAGTAATAATAAAGAAAAAAGTTTGCTATGACTTTTTATTATCGTCCAACTGTTACTGAGGCGTTTGCTAGTAGAAAAAAGAGTAGAGGTATGACTGGCATAAAATCGACAATTGGGTCTTTCTGTCCAGGTGCAGGTAGTCCGCATCTTCACAGACATGTTTATTTCACCGAGCCTCTCTCCGAGACAGTGCCCAGTTGCATTACTTATAGCTTCCTTGTTCATAGACAAAGTAGATTCGGAATTGTCTTTCATTCCAAGGCGGCATGCTTAACACATGCAAGTCGGACGGGAAGTGTTGTTTCCATTGGCGGACGGGTGAGTAACGCGTAAGAACCTGGGCTCTTCTCATCGCACCTTTGATCTTGGTTTGAGGAAGGCTCTTTAGGAAATTATTGTAGCAGGTGTCGGAGGGTTTGGTGATTGGCAATGGATATGTGCTACTTTTCCTTTTCGGTTTGGTGGGTTTGGTGTCTATACTGCTTATGACTCGTCCCATTATGCATTTGTCTCCACACTTCTTCAGTCTATTGACCTCCAGAACCGTTTGCTTCGTCATTGTGGTGCTATTAATCCTGGACCGGCATGTGAGTTAGCCTTGAGCAACTTTAGGAATGTGTGTGATTTTGATCCTCTTGTTCTCTTCCGTGATATATCAGCCCCCCCGTTTATGAAACAATTGGCTACAATGTACTTCAATATGGTAGAGGAGAAGTTGGTGACTTGTTTCAACCCTAGCGCCCGTGAGAAAGCTGTCCTCATTAGCAATCGGTCAGCCCATTCCTTGGATTTTTTGAGGACTATTCCCATCCCTAGGCTTGGCCAAACGATGCACCCAAGATAGTTTAGGCATGTTTTTCAGTATCGTCTTGCGATTCCTATATTCCCTGATGGTTTTACATGTCCTTGTTGCTCTTCTTGTGTCATCGATCGGTTTGGTGATCATGCGGTGCACTGTGGTAATGATGTTGGGCTCAAGTTTCGGCATAACTTGGTCCGAGATGTTTTAGGGTATATTTGCTCTCAGGATGGTGTCTTTGTGCAGAAGGAAGTGCCTATGGGGTTCTTATCTGAGGATGGAAGCGATCTTCGTCCTGCTGATCTACTTGTCCATTGTTGGGACAATGGGAAGGACGTGTGTTTGGATGCTACTAGCGTTTCCCCCTTCACGGGTGTAAGGGTTCCCTCTTTCATTCCTGGGGTTGCTTCCACTGCTGTTGTCGCTAGGAAAAAGAAGAAGTATGAGGTAAGTGCATGAAGAATGGTTATAGGTTTGTCGCATTTTCTTTCTCTACCTTTGGAGAATGAGAAAGTGATGCTATTGATTTTCTTACTAGGGCCACTCGGGTTGCTCAAAGCAACATTGTTAGTGCTAATGTGCGTTCTTTTGTTTTTTATAGATTGGGCTTTGCTATGAATAAGGGTGTAGGTGCGCAGTTGGTTGCTAGACTCCTACCCAACTTTATGTAAAACCATTTTGAAATCAAATTTCATGATAAAATGTAAGAAACGAAAAATTTATACTGGAAAACTAATTATTGAGCTTCTATTGTTTTAATTTCAACTTGATTAATAAGAAAAACCAAAAATACATTTCTGCCGGGATCTTGTGATCTCCTTTTATACTCCTCAAAAAGAAGAAAATTTCATTAACTTTCCGATGTGAGAGTCTAAAAAATCTCAACCTATAACATTACTTTTTATACACATCCAATGGTCAAAAATTTCATTGAGTCTTGATGTGGGAGAATATTTGAACATGCGTTAATATGGACAATTTTACTTTTTTGGGTTGAGTGGATAGTTTTAATTATAATGGACTAGTTATTAATTATATATTTTTTAAAATTTTAATACCAAGAGTTAGATTTTCACAACAAAAATCCTCGTAGCCATTACTATATGAAAATTCTTTCATTTATTGAATATGTAATCCAACTTTTATAAAGTACATAGACTCGAAAAAGTGGAAGAAAAAAATCCCTAAAAAAATTTAAAATTAAAGAAAGATCGTACATAACTGAAAATCTCACATAATCCAATTCGGAAAATCTAATTGTCATGATAAAACGTAAGAAATAAAAGTTTTAAACTGAAAAATTGATTATTGGGCTTCTATTATTTTAAGCTTAACTTAAATAATAAGAGAAATATGAAAACTCATTTCTACCGAGGGTCTTGTGATCTCCTTTTATACACCTCAAAGAGAAGAAAACTTTATTATGTTTTCGATGTGGGAGGCTGAAAATCTCAACGTGTAACATGACTTTTTATATACATCTAATGGTAAACAATTTCATTAAGTTTCGATGTGGGGAAACATTTAAACATGTGATAATATGGATAGTTTTAACTTATTTTGGTTAGATTGAATAGTTTTAATTATAATAGACTACTTATTAATTGTATATTTTTTTTCATAATTTTAATGATACAAGTCAGATTTTCAGAACAAATATCCTCGTGGTCACTACTATATAAAAACTCTCTCAATTATTGAATATTCAATCCAAGTTTAATGAAGTTCATATAAAAACTCTCTCAATTATTTTTTCATAATTTTGGTTAATGGTATAACTGTAATTATAACAAAATACTTATTAATATATATTTTTCATAATTTTAGAGTTAAGAGTAAGACTTTAACAAAACATATCCTCGCAGTGATTACTATATAAAAATTCACTAACTTATTGCATTCAACCAACTTTATGAACTACACATGCTAGAAAATGGAAGAAATAAATCATAAAAAAAATTTGCAGAGAGATAGTAACTGAAAATCCCAGATAATATTTAAGAAATCTAACTTTCATGATAAAACATACGAAATAAGAGTTTTAAACTGGAAAATTGATTATTAGGCTTCTATTGTTTAAGCTCAACTTCAATAGGAAGAGAAACATAAAAACCGATTTCTACCAAGGATCTTGTCATCTCCTTTTATACACCTTAGAGACAAGGAGGCTTCATTAAGTTTCCGATATGGGAGGTTGAAAATCTCAACCCGTAACATGGTTTTTTATACACATCCAATGGTCGGAAATTTTCATTGAGTTTCGATGTGAGAGAACATTACACATGTGTTAATATGAATAGTTTTTACTTTTATTTGTTAGATTGGATAGTTTAAATTATAATAGACTACTTATTATTTGTATTTATTTTCATAATTTTAGTCCTAAGACTCAGATTTTGACAACAAATATCCTCGTAGTCATTGCTATATAAAATTTCTTTAAATTCTTGAATATCCAGTCCAACTTTTTTGAAGTACATAAGAAAAAATAGAACAAAGAAATTATAAAATATAATAATAAAAGAAAAATTGCGAGTAACTTAATATCCCGCATAATCCAATTCTGAATATATAATTGTCATGATAAAATGTAAAAAATAAAAAATTTAAACAGGAAAATTAATTATTTGGCTTCTTTTGTTTCAAGTTCAAGTTGAATAATAAGAGAAACACAATAACCCATTCCTACTGAGGCCTTGTGATCTACTTTTATACACCTCTAAAAGAAGAAAACTTCATTAAGTTTCCGATGTGGGAGGCTAAAAAATCTCAGCCTTTAACATGGCTTTTTATACACATCCAATGGCTGAAATCTTATTTAGTTTTGATGTGCGAGAATATTTGTATAGGTGTTAACATGGATAGTTTTAACTTTTTTTGGTTAAAGGGATAGTTGTAATTGTAATAGACAACTTAATAACTACATATTTTTTCATAATTTTGGATACTAAGAGTTAGATTTTTAGAATAAATTATCCTCGTAGTCATTACTATATAAAAAATTCTCTAAATTTTTGAATATTCAATACAACTTTTCTTAAGCACACAAGTTTGAAAAAAATGGAATAAAGAAATCGAAAAACAAAAATAAAGATAGATTGTTAGCAATTGAAAATCCAACAAAATGAAATTCAAAAAATCTTATTCTCATTATAAAACATAAGAAATAAAAATTTGAAACTGGAACTGATTATTGGGCTTCTATTGTAGCTCAACTTGAATAATAAAGAAATATAAAAACCACTTTCTACCGGGTCTTGTGATCTCATATTATACACCTCAAAGAGAAGGAAACTTTATTAAGTTTTCGATGTGGGAGGCTCAAAAATCTCAACCAGTAACATGACTTTTTATACATGTTAAATGGTCAAAATTTATTGAGGTTCGATGTGGGAGCACAAGTTCAAATGTGTTAATATGGATAGTTTGAATTTTTTTGGTCAAAGTGGATAATTTTAATCATAATAGATTACTTATTAAGGGACAGGATCATATGCGTACATCCCATTTCGTGCGTACGTGCGTATATGAACCTCTCTGTGTATTTTAATGAACCTCCATGTCTTATGTTTTGAACCACATATCTACTATGAACCTGGAATTTAATGAACCTCCGTGTCTTATTTTTTGAACCACCTAAAATTTCAGAAATGAAGGTTCATAGTACATATGTGGTTCAAAACATAAGACATGGTGGTTCATTAAATTACACAGAGAGGTTCATTTACGCACGTACGCACGAAATGGGCTGTACGCACCAGAACCTCCCTCTACTTATTAATTATATACTTTTTTCTCAATTTTATTTCTAAGAGTCAGGTTTTCACAACAAATATCCTCGTAATAATTAATATACAAAAATCCCTTAAATTATTGAACATTCAATCTTTATGAAGTACATAGGCTAGAAAAAATAAGAGAGTAATTAAATGACTTATCAAAAAGACAAGCAATTACAACATTTTATACAAAAACAATGAAGACATTAATTAACAAAACAACTACAAAAGCCTAAATTTATAATATACTAGGCTGGTGATGCCCGTGCTTCGCACGAGCTTTTGTTCGGGATTTGAGATTTTGTATATTGTGTACATTGTATATGATAGATCTTTTTAGATTGAACTTTTTTGGGCTAGAATAGGTCTATGCATGTGAGATGAAGTATTAAGCCTAATATTGTTCATCACAAAAATAGTTAATTGTTTTTTTTTTGCAAGGACAAAATCCCAAACAAAGTTATAGTTTTATAAGTAGGCCTATCTATGTTTTTTATGAATGTAGAATGCTTGTAAAAAAGACAGCTTAGTTGTGTAGGTGTTACACAAGTCTTAATAGTGAGTTTAACTAATATACAGTTGGTGAATAATTTCTGAATTGATATGTCTCTAATTATCACCTATCTTCTATCTAAACTATCTTAAACCTCGATAACAAGTTTTTTTGTATCTACAACAACTCAAACTACAAATCCTCATGATACAAATCAACAAATTGTAACTCAAGCATGTACATGAATACACATCACTACAACATAATGTGAAATTCTTTCTACAAAAATATCCTTACTTTCCAAAATTTATCAAGGAATACTTGTTATATATAGATCAGATTTAACTTAATAGATAAAACAATAGTCAATTCTTAATAACATAATTATGTAGTTACAATAAGGATTTTATTCTTATATTGAACATTGGTATATCAATTTTAATTTCTATAATTACTAAAAAATATAATACCTAGCAATACAACATATTCACCATCTAATAAAAAACACATAAGCCCAAGGTGATATCAAAATTACTAAATCAGATTCCCTTTATTTTTAATCAAGTGTGTAGATATTTACTTTTAATGGTATACTATTTTCATTTAAGAATAGTTTGAAAGTGCTTAATTAATTTTTAAGCAATTCAATTATTCAATATCTCTATTTTCTTATTAGGACTGAAATAAAATATGAATTAATGGGCAGTATTTGTAAATTTCACATTTATATGTATTTATGTTATGAATTAATTAGTGATGATATGTAATTCACATAATGTACGCCGACTCAATTCACACCATCTGCTTCGTCACCCTCAATATCAGAAAGTCTCATAACTGTTCAAATTCCTCTCTCCGGGTTACAAACCATTCCGATTCTTATTAGCATTACAAACTTATTTTGGATTGCAAAAATATTACTTATTTCATTGTTTATGACTTACATTAAGCTTCATGATCCATGTAGGCATGCTGGAAAACATACACAATGTGTATAAATTTAAAAAAGAACAAGTAAAAACTTTATAATTAGAAGTTCTTACGGATGAGATTCCAATTATTTAAAAGTTTGGATTGCATGTGAATTACAAAGAGGACAAAGCATTGGATACCAAGACTTGAACTCCATAAACACATGTTTCCGGTAACACCTTCTTAGTGTTGTGACCTTTTACTACACCTCTATCCATAAATCATAGCCCATCGAATACGAATAATTTAAAATAGCAAGGTATTTCAACTACCCTTATTGCATGTCTTTTCCATAAAACTTCTATATCGAAGAATAACTGGTTCGAACCATTGTAATATCATATAGTGTGTATCCATGAATAATTTTGAACAAATAAATGATGTAAATTGAAACAACCGTTCCGATATTCAGCCTACAAATATTGTGTAACTTTGAAGATAGTAATAAAATAGAGAAGACAAGTGATGTATTGTGTTGGAATATGTATATACCTTGTAGAAGTGCTGCTAGGTTAGGTCCACTCTTGAAGCACAAGTGGTTTTAACCACTCTGAATTAACAACTCTTTTATTATAACATAGAGTTGGCCATGTCAAGATGTTGAGTGCGGGAATTATAGAAACAACTCATACTAATTTAGATAAGAAGTAAAAATCTCACTCTGATGATAGTTTATTTTCAAGCGGTGCGATAAGAATCTTGTTATTAAGATTGATGTTGGATGCTTCTATCAAAATCTTCTCTTATATTATATGTGTAGATTGTCGTGTGGGTGATGTAGCAATGAAGGTCAGTAGATGGAGTATTTATATAGTTATAGATCATGTGGAAAATGAGAGGAAGAGTTATCGATTATATAATAAATTTTAGGATGTGGCTTTATTGCATGGGGAGTTGATTCATGTTTAAATGTAATGGAAGGTGGAAGGAGTGATGAAGTTGAAAATCCATTATAAAGCCTGTCTACTAAAACAAATTCTCGGGTCTTTTTAACTATTTTTAGATATTAGTACGATTGAAAATCCATTATTTTTTCAATGTAATATTTGTCTTTTTAAGTATTTTTAGATATTAGTAAAAGAAGTTTAAGAGGTTGTAGTTAAATAAGAATGTCTAGAGATAATAATAGAAAATGAAATAAAAACTAAGTATTATAAAGCCTGTCTACTAAAACAAATTCTCGGGTCAAAGACGTTATGGTGAAATACAGAGAGTTAAAGGGAATTAATGGTGGTGATGAGGGAGAGTACGAAACGTAGTTGCCATTCAAGACAAAGAAGGATTCGTATTTATATTTAACGTAATATCGGATGGTAAAAAAGGACATAAAAAGGAATTTTAGAAGATAATAGTGGTAGGGAATGTGATAGAATAGAAATTTTAAAGTTGAGTTGCACGGGCTTTTGCGGGATTTGAGATTTTGTATAATGTGTACATTGTATATGGTAGATATTTTTGGATTGAAAGTTCTTGGGCTTGAGTTGTTTATGCATGTAGGATGAAGTATTAATCCTAATATTGATCATCACTAAAATATTTAATCGTTTTTATTGCAAGGAAAAAATTGCAAACAAAAATACAGTTTTATGAATAGGCTTATCTATGTTTTTATGAATGTAGAATACCTGTAGAAAAGGCAACTTAGTTGTGTAGGTGTGGTACAAGTCTTAAGAGTGATTTTAACTAATATACAGTTGGTGAATAATTTTTGAATTGGTATGTCTCTAATTATCACCTATCTTCTATCTAAACTATCTTTGACCTCGATAACAAGTTTTTTTTTATCTAGAACAACTCAAACAACAACATCTCATGATACAAATCAACAAATTGTAACTCAAGCATGTGTGTGAATACCCGTCACCCCAACACAATGTGAAATTCTTTCTCCAAAAATGTCCTTATTTTCCAAAATTTATCAAGGAATACTTATTATGAATTAGATCTAACTTAATAGATAAAACAAAATTCAATTCTTAATAACATAATTATGTAATTTCAATAAGGATGTTATTATTATAATGAATATTGATATATTAAATTTAAGTTTCTATAAGAAAAAATATAATACCTAACAATACAACATACTCACCATCTAATAAAAGTACATAAGCTCAAGGTTATATCAAAATGACTAAATCAGTTTCCTTTTATTTTTCAATCAAGTGTATAGATATTTACTTTCAAGGATATAATATTTTTATATAAGAATGGTTTAAAAGTGCTTAATTATTTTTTAAGCAATTTTATTATTCAAAATCTCTATTTTATTACTGGGACTGAAATAAAATATGCATTGATGGCCAATATCACAATTATAAATTTCACTTTTATATGTATTAATGTTCTGAATTAATTAGTGATTATATGAAATTCACATAATGTACACCAACTTCATTCACCATGTTTTTTCGTCACCATCAATATCATAAAGTCGGGTAAAAAATTTAAGGGATCACTAAAGTTTGTTGAAGTTACAAAATGGTCAAGATAGTAAAAAGCGTTAAAAATGGTCACTAAATTATGAGAAGTGAAGTTTCCTTCACAAATAATGGTCACCAAAATCTAGGTAGTGACCATTTTCTGAGTTAAACATTCGAGCGGTCACTAAAGTTTGTTGAAGTTATAAAATGGTCATCAAAGTTCAAAACGTTAAAAAATGGTCACTAAACTATGGGAAGTGAACTTCTCTGTTGAGAAAATGGTCACTACCTAGATTTTGGTGACCATTATTTGTGAAGGAAAGTTCACTTCTCATAGTTTAGTGACCATTTTTTAACGTTTTGAACTATGGTGACCATTTTGTAACTTCAACAAACTTTAGTGACCCCTCAAATTTTTGATTATATGGTCATAGGGAACGTAACATTAAGATCAAGGATAAAGGATAATGGACTGGCCTATAAGCACGAATGATATATGGGGGGCTTGATTATGAGGTTAAGACGTGATCATCGTGCATATATATAAGGTCTTGAAAATGAATAGCATGCAAATGGATCAAGTTTTAGAAAGCAATAGTGCAATCCTAGAGAGGGCCTAACTAAGCATTTATCATTTAGCATCACACAGAGCATGCGAAGGATGAATACCCCTAAGAGTATAGGCTAGGTTCGCGCACGTATTAGTCCTAAGTTCCAAAGATTAAAAGGAGCACTGAATTTACACAAGATCAAGGGAGAAGGCTTACGTGCAAGGATATGCTTAATGAAAGGGGATCAAGCCCAAGTGAAGTCTTAGTTTGATGAACGGTTCCTTGTTCAAGGCTTTGTGAAAATTTCTGCTATTTGATCCTTAGTTTTCTTCTCCACATTATCTCGAAGGAAGTGATGACGCACGTCAATGTGCTTGGTTCGAGAGTGGTGCACAAGATTCATTGAGATGTTGATCGCGCTTGTGTTGTCACACCTTATTTCAATCGAGCCCATCGAGATTCCGAAGTTAGTGAGTTGTTGCTTGAGCCATAGGAGTTGAGCACAACAAGAAGCGGCTGCTATGTATCCAACCTCGGTGGTGGACACAGCTACTGAGTTCTGTTTGCGAGAGCCCCATGAAACGAGACAAGGGCCTAGAAATTGTGCCATACCTGAGGTGATATTTTGATCAACTAGATACCTTGCATAGTCAGCATCTGTGTATGCAACAAGGGTAAAATCGTTGTTCTTAGGGTACCATAAACAAAGATTATCAGTCCCTTTTAGGTAACGAATGATACGCTTGATGATGGCGACGTGCGACTCCCTTGGATCAGATTGGAAACGTGCACACAAGCTCACTGCAAAAACAATATCAGGCCTAGAGGCAGTTAGATACATTAAAGATCCTACCATACCTCTATCGAGTGTTTCATTCGCCTTGGGGCCATTAAGGTCTATGTCTAACCTAGTGCTTGTGGACATTGGAGTGTGAAGGGGCTTGCTATTGTCCATTCCAAACTTCTTTATGATCTCCCTTAGATACTTTTGTTGATGAATTTGAATGCCTTCAACCTTTTGCACCACTTACAGTCCAAGGAAGAAGTTGAGTTCCCCTATCATGCTCATGTTGAACTCGCTACTCATCACGTCTTTGAATTTCTCTACAAGCGACATGTTAGTTGAACTAAAAGTAATATCATCAACGTATACCTGAACCACTAGGATGTCGCCTTTATGTTCCTGGATGAAGAGAATCTTGTCGATTGTTCCCCTCTTGTAGTTGTTGGCGAGGAGGTACTCAGAGAGGCACTCATACCATGCCCTTGGTGCTTGCTTTAACCCATAGAGGGCCTTGTCTAGGAAATAAATGTGCTCTGGGTGATTCGAGTCTTCAAAGCCTAGGGACTTCTTCACGTGCACTTCTTCATTGAGCACACCATTGAGAAAAGCCGTCTTCACATCTATTTGAAAGAGCTTGAAGCCCTTGTGCGAAGCGAAGGCAATAAGAAGTCGAATGGCCTCTAATGTGGCAACTGGGGCGTAGGTCTCGTCATAATTGATCCCTTCTTGTTGATTGTACCTTTGTGCTACTAAACGTGCTTTGTTTCTGAGCACAGCTCCTGAATCATCGAGCTTGTTGCAAAAGACCCAACGAGTGCCGATGATGGTGCAATTGGAGGGCTTAGGAACAAGGCACCAGACTTTGTTTTGCTCGAACTCATGAAGCTCTTCTTGCATGGCAGCCACCCAATCTGGATCGAGGATGGCTTCTTTGATATTCTTAGGCTCAGTGAGAGAGACGAAGGCGTTGAAGGCACAAAGGCTGGTTTCCTCAGTTGTTTCATCAAATTCTTCAACAATTGTCTCTGGAGGAGCTAGTCGAGCTACACGAGAGCGAGTGTGAATCCCAGAATGGAATGGGGTGATCATGTTCGTTTGAGGATGAACACCTTGTTGTTGAAAAGCTCTAGTGGGAGGCTCTGTGTTCTGATCAATGTTTGAGGTAGAAGGCCCTTCATTATCACTGTCCGAGTCAGGGCCTGAGGGAACTGAGGATGTATAAGGAGGGGAGAGTGGGTTTAAGGCTTTATGAGGAGGTACTTGATCGATATCTGAAGGAGCTACAAAGGGTGCGACTTCTGGGAATGGATCGGATGTAGTTGTCGAGGAAGTGAGGAAGGCGCTTTCATCAAACACTATGTGTATTCTTTCCTCGAAGGTTCTCGTTCTTTGGTTGAAGACCTTGTACGCTTTGCTTGCTGGGACATAGCCAAGAAAGATGGCTTCATCACTTCATGCATCAAACTTGCCTAAATTATCTTTCCCATTATTCAGCACGTAGCACTTGCATCCAAATACCCTAAAATGAGATATGCTTGGAGGATATCCCTTGATCAGCTCGTAGGGAGTCTTGCCTAGAGAAGGGAGTAGAAGAGATCTGTTGGTGATGTAGCATGCGGTGTTCACCACTTCAGCCCATAGAGAGGGAGTGACACTGCTTTGAAGTAGCATGGTGTGCGCCATCTCTACTAGCGTTCGATTCTTTATTTCAACCACTCCGTTTTGTTGTGGTGTCTTAGGAGCTGAGAAGTTGTGAGCAATTACTCTTTCAACGTAGTATCTCAGCATCTCACCATTCTCAAATTCTGTTCCATGATCAGATCTTATAGAGCGCACCCTCAGAGATAGAGAATTCTCGAGTTGGACAACTAGCTCTATGAAGCGCGAGGAGGCTTGATACTTGGAGCGCAGGAATAAGGTCCATGTGAACCTAGAGTAGTCATCAACGATCACAAATACATAGCGTGCTCTACCAGGACTATGAACGCGCATTGGGCCACAGAGGTCCATGTGAAGAAGCTCAAGTGGCTTCTTTGTTGTGACGTTCTGCTTGGCTTGGAATGAGGTTCGGACTTGTTTTCCCTTAACACAATTAGCACAGTATGTCAAGTTGTCTATCTTGATGAGAGGTAGACCAAGAACTATCTCCTTTGCACGCAGCTTATGTAGAAGATGAAGATTTACATGCCCTAGTCGTTAATGCCATAATTCAGTTTGATCTTCAATAGTAGTGAGACAAAGGTGACCTTTTGGGATGAAGCTGGAGTTGAAGATATAAGTGTTGTTGACTCGCTTACCCCTTAGGATGATATCCCCAATAACATTTCTCACAAGGCACTTCGAGGTGATGAAGGTCACTTTGTTTGGTCCCTCATCACAGAGTTAAGCTACACTTAAGAGGTTCTAACGGAGGCTCTCCACAAAGTTCACCATCTAGATCTCTATCTTGTCATTTAGATGTACCTTTCCGTGACCAGTAATTTCTCTATCTCTCTTGTTGCCAAATGATACGCTTCCACCATCATATACTTGAAAACTTCTTAATCTCTCCTTGTCTCCAGTCATGTGACATAAGCAACCACTATCTATGTACCATTTGCTCTCGCTGCTCAAGTTTTCCTGTAAATAAGCAATCAAACTTTTGGAACCCATTGAAGCTTAGTTTTTCTGGGTGGATTAGTTTTCTGGTTAGTATAAGGAGAAGTACTACGATCGAGCCTTTGGCCTTTAGATGAGGAGGAAACCGCTAGGTAAGAAGCTTCATTCAAGCTACTCACTTCGCATGTAGCGCGAGTGGGTGACTTGTATATCTTTTTACTTAGCCCTTGCTTCTTATTGCAAGAGTGTATAGTGTGACCATTGTTACCACAGAACCTGCACCATTCGTTGTACTTCACATAACCATATTTGCCCTTTCCAGGTCTAAAGGGCTTCCTATCCTTAATCTTAGGATCTATTATGTTTGTGGCATTCCCTTGGGTTTGGCTCACATACATCTTATGAGCCTTTTCCCCATGAAACCAGTGATTGTCATCCCCTACTGGTTGTTGAAGTGCCTTAACCTTTTTCTCTAAGAATTCATTCTTGCTTCTACATATTTGAATAGCCTTGTCTAAGGTTTCAGCTTTTTTACTTAATTCTTTGGTGAGCTTTTCACTAGCACTCGAGCACTTGGAGGAGTCTATACCGTATCCTAATCCAGGTCTATCTTTTACAAAGATAGTTTGATTCACGGTTTTCTCGTTGACAAATTCAGTTAATTCGGTGATCTTAGTAAGAATTAGCCCTAAGTCGCTTTCTATCTTGAGTTCTAGGTCCTTTAACGACCCCCCTTGAGGTTGCTTACCCATGCAGCCCTCGCAGGATTTCGTCATCAGACTCAGTTCCCTAGATTTTACTAAGGCCTTCTCTTTCTCAACTAACCTAGTGAATAGGTCAAGACATTCACTACGTAGTTCAACAACTTCCTCTTCATATTCAGTGACTTGAGATTCTAAGGCTTCAGTGTCCTCTAGTAGCCCCTTAATCATATTGATAAGGTCTTTCTTTTCAAGCATATTCAAGCGATTAGGAAAAAAAATCTGGAGTTTTTACCTCAGATGTGAGTTCCTCTGCATTGTCCATGAGACATTTTCCTTGGAATCATTTTTGAAGATCAGCTTCATCATCTTCTTCTCCCCAAGCTGAGAAAAGCGCCTTCTTCTCGGTGGCCCTACCTTTGGGTTAGTGCACGTCTTGGTGAGATGGCCCTTCTCTTGGTAGTTATAGCATGTATACTCCCTGAGATCGCGCTTAGCTGAAGATGATGCTTCGCCTGGTCCAACTCTCTTCTTGAACCATTTCTTAACCATCTTAGTCATAAGGGCGACTTCTGTATCATCGTCCTCGTCTTCTTCACCGTCATTGATGTCCATCTTTTCAAGCACCTTCGTAAGCTTCAGCGCTGTTCCAGTGGCTTCTTTTATCTTGAGTCCCTTTAGCGAATCAGCGTTTTCTTGGTCGAAGAACTTGCCAAATATGTCTACGACTGAAAGCTTCTTGCAATCTGGCGACATGAGTGCGATTCTTTGAGTGAGCTCGAATTTATCGCTCATAGCTTAGATGACAGCCAGTGTCTGCTCAGAGGCTGGAATGGTTAAACCAGAGGCCGTTAGCTAGTTGACCAGAATCGTGAAGTGCGATTGGCAGGCTGACACGCTTTCCCCAGGGAGTTGTTTGAAGGATTGAAACTCCCTTTGAAGTGTGAATTTTCTGGTGTCCTTCTGATCTTCGCTTCCTCTGTGTATTGAGATGATAGCTTCCCACATGTCTTTGGCAGTTGTAATGCCAATGACCTTGTCGATGTCCGTGTGAGAGAGTCCACACAGAATCAGTTGTCGAGCTTTTTAATTCTTCTCCATCTTGGCGTAGTGCTCTGGTTGCCAATCCTTTCTATCATTCAGTTCTGGAAGCACGTCGTCACCAAGTTCTATAATTTTCCAGCATTGGTAGTCCTGGGTTTGAATGAAAGTCGTGTGAACTCCCATCCACCAATCAAGTTCTCCTTCTCGAAGCTGGTGAGGTTTGTTGAGGGACATGCCGAGGTTGAACTCTGAGTTCTTCATTGCCGTAGTGGAATTGGATCCTGCTGTGATACCAATTGTGGATCGTGAAGTACTTAATCTAACTAAAGATCAAATCTTTTGTGCGGAATATAGGACTAAGAACAAATAAACACTTCAATTCCAAAACGTTGGTTGATTTGTTTTCTTTTGAGACTTACAACTACTAGGCGAACACACAGTTCTTAGTTTCTCTCAACTCTCCTAGCTATTGCCTAAGCTCTAAATCAAGATGAACTCTTTCTCTCTAGTTCGTCAACCACAGTATAAGGATAATAAACTAAACTACTTATACTATGGCATAATCACCGGGAACTAATTACCTAAAAGCAAGTGAATAATAATAAATAAAGTATTAAATCTAAACTAGCCGAATATAATGACAAACTAGTTTCAACTGTTAAGATCTCGAATCTGGTAAATCTCTTGGCGAATCAACTCTTTCCTTCTTTAGCTTCAAGGAAGATTTCTTTCTCATAAATATGCTCTCGGTCCCCTTGAGCGTCTTCGTTCCTCTTGAGCACGTCCTCCTTGTGTAGCGTGTTACTTTGTGCAGCTCGATCCTTCACTCTCAATGTTCGGTCCCCTTCAGTATCCTTCGATTCCCTTGCTCCTAGGTAAGCGCCTTGAGCGCTAGTCTTCTCGCTAAACTCTCTCTTGTCTCTTCTCTTAAGCTCGTTGCTTTCCACACTTAATCTTCCTAAGTACCTCAAAGGCCTATATATTTCCTCCGATATCTCACTCTACAGACATATTAGTTCATAAGTTAGTTTGTTATCATTAAAACTAAGGCAATATCAGTTATACGAACTAAGGGGCTAGTTCATATAACTAACAAATAGTAGGACTTGAATCAGGGCTCATTCTCAGCACCTTAGGGCTCCTTAGAAATCCAAAAAGCTCCTCTAAATATCTTGTCTTTTTCCTCTTTTTGACTGTCTTTGAGGTGTGCTCTTATATTTTTTCAATGATAAGCTTGTTTTGGTTCACTTACTTGCTTGCTCTAGTGCATACTGAGATAGGGCTAGACTTGTTGTGTTTTATTTGGTATCACTTACTTATTCCTCTAGAAGGCACACACGTGCTACTCTTAGTTTCCCTTGTTTAACATTGAGCATATCCTTTTAAATGATGTCAAAAGGGGGAATATTACATGCATAGGGGTTATTTAATTCAGGGGGAACTAATACTCATGGTAAGTTCAAAGGGCGATGAGTGCTACTCGTTCACTGGTTAAGGGGGAACCAAAGCTACTTCCTACTCAGTTCTATTTTGGCTAAACTCTATATCTATGCCATGATTCTATGTTTGTCATCATTAAAAAGGGGAAAATGTTAGTTATATGAACTAGCCCCTTAGTTTGTATAACTGATAATGCCTCAATTTTAATGATAACAAACAACCTTATACACTAATGTCTACCTTGAGTGAGTTATTGCAGGATAGCAATAGGCCTTTGAGCAAAATAAGTCATTTGAGAAAAGAAATTAACT
>NW_027367234.1:0-60454 GCF_046119375.1 Phyllobates terribilis | reverse complement strand
ACCAGTCCCTGGTTTTCTCCGACGAGAAAAAATAGGGTTTCAATGGAAAACTCCCCCCTTTCCCTCATGCGTGGTGGGTGATAACTCAAATGTTTCCCCACCACCCATTAGTGGAACATGCAACCCAACATTTTCCCGGAGTCCGGTGGAGACTCGTTGCCTGCAAACTCGCCTGACAATTTGGGTTTCACGAGCCGTAAATCTCTCTTAATGCACTCAAAAGCCTAGAAGGAATTTGTTATATGATAAACAAATAGGAGGAGAAGAAAACTAACCTGTAATTGATGGAAATAGGGTGGCGTCGAAGGATGAAATTGGTCGTTGACTGAGAAACTAAGAACCATGACGCTTGAAACTGGAGAAGGCAAAGAGACAAAATTTTCTAAGGGAGAAAGAAGTCAATTTTCCCGCTCTCTGCTGCTACTTTTTTATAACAAGCGAAAGTGGGCAGACTGTTCAACTTCCATGCCAATGGATCCTCGAATTTCCATGCCTAGTTTATGATTTTCGCATAATCAAATAAAAAATAACTCTCAAATGAATTCTTGATGGTCCGTCCGAGTTATGAAGTAACAACTTCACAATTTGTATAAAGTATTGTGTTCCTTTAATGGATTAAACCTGCTTCGCCATCTTAATCCAAGCGGTTATGATGGATCACGATATTTAATAGCTTGTTTAACTAAGGATTATTCTTTGTGGTATGTCTTAACTAATATTAGATCGACCACGATCATAACAAAGTGGACCCCTTGTCCGTACGATCCTCGTGCTTAGCTTGGTCTACATGACTGTGATACATGATCGGAGTAGGACCCCTTATTTGGTCAAATCAGTGATCGACACCTAAAGAGAACTAAAAAACTTGTGAAATATTGTAGAATCGATGATCTATCTTGTAAACTTGTGGTAATATCAAATTAAACTCAGGTAGTTACAGAAGATATAGAGTTAGATTGCGGAAGAGACATTAGCTACAATTAAGAATAATTAAACTGATTTAAAGATGCTTGGCTCGTGCAATGATTTATCAAGGTGAAAATCCTAAGCTTCTAATAAGCCTGGGATGAAACTCACCATTAAATTGTATTATATTAAAAACAATTACACACTTAAGCTACTGCTAGCTTTGTGCAACTCTCTCTCAAAATACAAGTATCGTTCAGCTCATACAAGTAACTTCTCTTTATCAAGATCCTAAATGTTTTAGGCTATAGCTTTGCTCACAGCGACTTAAGCTCTATGTAGCCTTCCTCTAGATTTCTCTCTAGCTTAATTGCTTTGCTCTCTTTATCTCTTGACTCTCAAAACTCGTGCCTAACAACATTTCTATGCACGCATTATATAGTAAATATAATTTACAACCCTAAGCTAGCAATTCTATATCTCGCTGCATTTTGAAAGCAACCACCTCATCGATCCGCGTGATCATCTTCACCCCTAAAATGCCTTAACTCTCCATATCTCTTTGTGCCTCTTCAGCTTGATCTTTTAGCTTCCACGTTGGCACTCCGTGCCTTCAACGCTTGTCTTGATTTGTCCAACTTGGCGATCCCCGTACATCCACTCTCCAAAAGAAGAAATCCTAAGAACCTCGAGTTAATTCCATTTCCCTTAAGTTGTAGCTTCAACGGACTTCCCTCCTTGGGCCAAATCCTCTTAGTACATGCCTACGATTCCACCCCTGGACACGCTTTAATTCGATTACTTGTATCTTCTCTTTTTTCTGAAGCGCGATCCTAAAGCTTTACGGCGACACTCGCTCGCTTAAAGCTAGACCTTCTGTCTTCTTATTTCTTCACTTCAACTCTTATTACGTCTTGGCAAGATTCATCTTTCCCCGCTAGACCTTAAGCTAGTTCGTCAATGGTCACAACTAGTCACCTTGTGCTTAAGATACACCTAAAACTCCTTAAGATATACCTGATTATCTTAAAAAACACAAAGGACATCAAATACTCGAGTTTCTTATCATCAAAAAAGTGGAAAGGTTTAGCTAGCTCATTCCAACCTAGACCAAACCAACAATTTCCCCCTTTTGATGATGAGAAACCCCACACACAAGTAAGCATATGAAATTTCAAAGCGTACTCTGGTTAATTTAAAGATATGAAATTTAGCTCAATCAAGTACTACAGATATAACAAATTAGCTCAAATATTTTAACTAAGAACACTTTAGCGAGTATACCTTTGTTCCCCCCTTATAAAGCTGGTCTAAAATCTTCCCTCTTAGTCAAATAAATATATGTACATGTTTACTTCCCCCATTTGACATCATCGAAAAATCCAAGCTTAACTCATGCAAAGGGATCCAAAGTGGAAAGTGCGATCAAGCTAACTCGGTAATCATGCATGAAAGGCATTAAGCAAAAAATAGCGAAAGTGTAACCCAGCATAAAGTGCAAGCATCTAGCAACCAAAAGGCACACTTTATAATCATAAAATTCCTTACACCTTTGTAGCAGAAGACCTAAGGATTACTAGTTAAACTTTCTAGCCAAATATGAAATAAAAGGACATATGAACACACAGTTTGAACCCTAGTCATCACATTGTCGAATGAGAGCCACCAAGTTCTGGAGAAGGATAATCATTTCATCATTCCGAGATGTGATGAGATCAAGTGTAGATGTGATCTTTGTAAGCTTGTTCTCTAGTGTCAAACATTGAGCCTGAAAATCGAATGCAACTCACTCTGAGGCAAGCTGGTCACTGGCAGCTGGTATATAGAATTACTTAGACTAGGTACGCGAGGAGGAAGCAACTGGTGTCGATAATTTGGCAAGTATAGGCTTAGCAACCAGCTCATATACCTTATCAACCGTGAGGACCTCATCAAACGACGTCTCCTTGATTGGCTTGTATAACCCTTCAAACTTCAACGTTCTGGCAATAATATGCATGATGGGAAGAGGAGTGCTATTGTGAGCGTGACTTATAGCCATATGAGAGAACATGATTTGGGTTGTATTAATGATCTTCCTGCTCAGCACCTTAGCCATGATACAACAATCAATAATAGTCACCATCCATATTGGTGTTGCACGACTGATCGGAGCTTGTTATATGGTGTTAACTAGTGACTATTAAATTAGGTTTAGTGGTGTTTAGGTGCTTAACGAGTGGTATGCCCGGAATCCGGTTTGGAGTTCATTTATGGATTAGAGGGATGCTCGTAAGTGGTTTTGAGTGGTTTTATTATGGAGATCATGTTTCTGCTCACTTTTAGTGCATTCAGGATGTAGCTAGAGGAAGTATGCCACGCCTACACCCCATGAGAAGACGAGAGGCAAAGCCGAGCTGCCTCGATGCTTGCACAATGATGCAGGAGCATCCCTATCATCAACTCCTCAAAGAGCAATCACAAGAGCCATGGCTAAGAGGATCAAAGATCAAGTTATACATGCCACTTTAGCTCTCAATATGGACCAGGAGATGAAGCCCATTGCCTCTACTCTTTTGATATGTCAAAGAGGTATCTCTCCCCCACAAATTCCATGAAGAACACTTGGTCATTTCTGGACCAAGTCAAGCTACAAAGAGCTAACTTTAGGACATACCCGGATAGACCCTCTAGCCGGCTATGTCACTTTCAAGTGCATTTTGCACAAGCTTCCTTATGTTTGTTATGAAACATTTCTTAGGGTATATTGGTCTTAAGTAAGTGAACTTTATGAGGTTCAAAGGGCCGGCTCTCACTTGGTATAAAAGCCAAGAGATAGCTCATTTATCCAGGCCTTTGAATTGATTAAACACACAAGTTGTAAGTTGAGCATAGACTCCTTTTCTATCATTTGAAGGCCACCTTGGTTTGTTGGTTGAACAACTAAAAACAACCAGTATATCTTGCCCAATTATATCTTGTTTGTGTGATTGTTATTGTATGAACTTGATTAGGGAAACTCATGGTTCTCTAGGTGGTATATCCCCTAGTTGTGTTGTGTTATAGCTTGTTTGTTTCTTGTTGGCTTGCATTGTGTTGAGGTTAAGTCCAAGGTGCTTGCAAGAGTGAATAAGGATCACTCAAGAACTTATCCCATTTGCTTTCATCTCACTTCTATCTCTATTTTGCATCCAAGCTTGTTTCCAAGCTAGGATAACATCTAGAACACTTGTTCTTGATGTTTGAAAGGTTTGAACTCTAGATCCGAGCCTTGTAGGGATTTCCCTACATCAAGTGGTATCAGAGCTCAGTGTGTTCATCCTTTGTTCACCTTATAAAACCCAAAACCATGTGCCTTGCAAAGTTCTTGCAAGAACACTTGACAAAAACATTGTTGAAAACCCACAAAAGCTAGCCTTTTCTTTACCTTGTTTCTTTGGTCTAACCAAGATGATTGCTTGAAGTTTTTGCAGGACTAAAACCAAGGTTGAAGGTGAGGAAGTTGCCTAAGGAATTCCCTAAGTTACGCTTCGGAAGTTCCAAGGAAAAACCAATCATTCACCCGGACCGGTGCCTTGTTCCGGGAACCAGCGCCGAGCAAGATACCGGAAGCCAAGCCTTTTTAGCCCTACCAAACACAACCATCTTCAAGAACAATATGAACAAAGTGTAAATTACAGGTCTTGATCTTTCTACAGCAACAAAAATCATCCAATTCCACCGAGTAGATCGTTCTGACCAAGGCAAAGAAAATCGTTCCAGAAGTAGTAAACCGGGTGCTTGATTTCACGCACAAAAGTGGTCAAGAACCCAACTTTGAAGCTTCACCCCTCAATCCAAACACAACCAAACGAAGAACACTTATGAGCCCCATGAAGAACAACATTTGATCTGTTGAGGGCAACAAAAATCAGACAAGGGCACGAGTAGATTGTCCAAACACTAAAGCCAAAAACCTTTCCCAAAGCGGTAAAGTGTCATTTCTCCTTTTCAAAAGTGTTGACCTAGCCTATTCACAAGACATTGCAGCCTCATTGGGTCGTGCCTTTTTGGATGTGACCTGAGCCTTCTACCTAGAAAAACCTCCACTACAAGGATCAAGAAAAGTCACATCCATTGTAGCTCATTGACCTCTTGAAACACACACCCAAAGTTGCTTGCAACACACTTTTGTACCCGGGTAACGTGCTAGCTTGCCTATTCTTAATTAAACCTTGTACCTTTTGTTGTGTACTCCAAGTGCAACATTTGGAACGTGACCAAGTGGTCACAATACTAAGTGAAGACGGTGAGAAGGGATTGCCAAGTGCCCTTCACAACTTAAGCCATACCACACCTTTAGCCTTAAGAGAAGTAGTACACCTAAGGTGGTTCACTTAACTTCTTTTACTAAACACAATCCTCAGCCTTTTCCAAGGAACTTTTGAAGGCACTTACAAAGGGACTCCAAGGGCTTCTTGTTCACCTCAGACTGAGGTAATAGTCTTTCGCCCCTCTTGAGCTAAACACACTTAAACATTTTGTTGCCTAAGTACCTAAACTGCATGCTATAACTATTGTTTCTTTGGCATCCTTAAGTGTACTTAATCTAGCTTCACTCAAATCATTTCACACTTATAAGGTACTGTATTGAGCAGAGATTGTGAGATTATCTTTGAGTGTGAAGGAAGACACAAATCAAACACAAGTTATTACTCTAACTTAACATCTTTGCTTGTTGTTTGTGTGACAATGTCTAGCTCACCCCATCATTCTCAACAAGAGGAGGTGAACCCTTTGATCAACTCAGAACAAAGTATCACCAACCCTCAACCAGACCTAGCCTCACTCATAAGGACCCTTAATGAGACCATAGCTAGAAATCACCAAGAGCTTTCTAGTAGAATGGCAACATTGGAGTCAAAACAGAAATCACCAAGGAGTTCTCCTAGGATCTTAAGGAACCAGTATGAACCTGGGGAACCCTCTCGTGCACACTCCCATGCTCCTATTCCTAGACAAGATGTGAGGATAGGCTCCATCTCACCCATAAACAGACCTGAGCCTATTAGGATACCAACTAGAGAACATGTCTCACCCTTGGCAAGACCATCACCTATGCAATACTCAAGGGAGTTTCCTAACTTTGATTCTCCTAATGTGAATAGATATAGTGATGATTTTGTTGATGAGTTTCAGGGTGATACGAACATGAGATTTGGAGGAAGAGGAAACAGAGGAAGGAGGGTAAGGTTCCAAAGGAATGAGCACCCTTATGGGTATGTTCCTAGGGAATTTAGACATGAGCAACCTTTTGAGCAAGCTCGTAGACATGCCCCAGTACACCATCTAGAACCAGCTCCAAGGCAACCAAGACATGATCAAGGGTTTGAGCAAGTGCCTAGGCCAAGAGAAGAGGATGGCCTTGGCAAGATAAAGGTGAAGATCCCACCATTTGAGGGCAAGTGTGATCCGGACACCTACATGGCATGGGAAAGAAAGATGGACCAAATCTGGTCATGCCACAACTTCAATGAAGAAAAGAAGGTACAACTTGCTATCCTTGAATTCCAAGATTATGCTATGTTGTGGTGGGACAACTTGGTCCAGGAGAGAAGAGAAAGACAAGAGCCTCCATCCAGAATTGGGATGAAATGAAGAGGGTCATGAGAGGAAGATTTGTACCTGAGCACCATGCAAGGGAGCTAAGGCACAAGTTAGAGACCTTGAGGCAAGGAAGTCAGAGTGTGGAGGAGGTATATAATGCAATGCATATGGCCATGATCAAGGCCAACATCAGAGAAGACCCAATGGCCACCAATGCAAGGTTTCTAAGGGTGTTGAACCCTTCCATCTCCAATGAGGTAGACATGTATCCTTATGAAACTAGTGAACAATTATTTCATAATGCTATCAAGGTTGAAAGGAAGATGAAGGCTAGGATGGTGCAAACAACAAGGCCCACTTCTAGGCCAATGGGATCAAGCACCCTATGGGCTAACAAGCCAAGCACCACCCCTACTCAAGCACCCAAGGGAACCTATCCACAAAGGGATCCACCTAAGCCCCAAGGCCAAGCCATGGGCAATTCAGGGAGTACTTCTAAACCTCCCAATGTGTCTAATACTTCTTACCCTAGATCTAGTAGTTTAGAGTGCTTCAAATGCAAGGGTAAAGGCCATTTCATGAGAGATTGTCCTAACAAGAGAGTTATGTTTATTAATGCTATGGGACAATATGAATCAGAAAGTGAGCATGAAGATAATGAACCTAGTAATGACCTAGATGTGGACTTAGGGGAAGGATCAGAGGAGATAGGTTATAAACATGGTGAAGTGCTAGTTTGTAGAAGAGTTCTAAGTGTCCAAACTGAATTGGTTGAAGATAACAAAGGGAGAACATTTTCCATAGTAGATGCATGATAAAAGACAAGGTTTGTGATGTGATTATTGATGGAGGTAGTTGTTGCAATATAGCTAGTAGTGAATTGATAGAAAAGTTAGACTTGCCATCCATATTGCATCCTAGACCTTACAAACTACATTGGATGAATGATTGTGGAGAACTCAAGGTTCACAAGCAATGTAATGTGACCTTTAAGCTAGGCTCATATGTGGACACTATTCTTTGTGATGTCTTACCCATGCAGGCTTGCCATTTACTCTTAGGGAGACCATGGCAATTTGACAATAGGGTTACACATGATGGCTTTTCTAACAAGTACTCTTCATGGTTAATGGTAAGTTGATTACCTTGAAACCTATGACACCCCTTCAGATTGTGGACGCAGCTGAGGCTAAGAGAGCCAAGGAAAGGGGCAAGATGGTAGCACAAGAGAGGCCTAAGACCAAGGACAAGCCCCTGGTTTTGCACATCTCCAAGTTCCAAGGACAATACTCCATGCTAGTGTTCAAGGAAGTCCCAAGGGATGAATTCCTACCTAAGGATGCTATGCTAATGAGCTTGGTCAAGCCTCACACTTTGACATCAGAAGCACCCAACCACACATTGCCTAAGGCTATCCAAGAAGTGCTAGATGAGTTCCATGAGGGGTTCCACAAGAGCTACCCAATGGACTTCCACCACTAAGAGGTATTGAACATCAAATTGATTTCATTCCAGGGCAGGTACTTCCTAATAGGCCAGCCTAAAAAATGAATCCTATGGAAAGTAAGGAGGTGGAAACGCAAGTCCAAGAGTTGTTAGAGAAAGGGTACATAAGGGAAAGCATGTCCCCTTGTGCTGTGCCAGTTTTGTTGGTGCCTAAGAAGGAAGGTACACTAAGGATGTGTGTGGATTGTAGAGCCATCAACAACATCACCATCAAGTATAGGCATCCAATTCCAAGGTTAGATGACATGTTAGATGAGCTCCATGGAGCATCTTGCTTCTCAAAAATTGATCTCAAGAGTGGGTACCATCAAATCAGAATGAGGGAAGGTGATGAATGGAAAACTGCCTTCAAAACTAAGTTTGGTTGTATGAGTGGCTTGTCATGCCATTTGGTCTTACCAATGCTCCTTCAACCTTCATGAGGTTGATGAATCATGTCCTAAGAAGCTTCATTGGGCAGTTTGTGGTGGTTTACTTTGATGACATTCTTATCTACTCAAAGTCACTCCATGAGCATGCCATTCATTTAAGGGAAGTACTATCCAAACTCAAGCAAGTTTCTTTGTATGCTAACCTTAAGAAATGTGATTTCTACTCAGATTCTGTTTCATTCTTAGGTTTTGTAGTGAGTTCCAAGGGTTTGGAGGTTGACAAAGAGAAGATTAAGGCAATACAAGAATGGCCAACTCCAACTAGTGCAACACAAGTGAGAAGTTTCCAAGGGCTTGCTAGCTTCTATAGAAGATTTGTCAGGGACTTTAGCACCATTGCTTCACCCCTTACTGAGCTCACAAAGAAGAACATTGTTTTCCAATGGGGAACCAGCCAAGAAGAGGCATTCCGGGAGCTTAAGGCAAGGCTAACCAAGGCACCCCTACTAGTGCTTCCAGATTTCACAAGGCCTTTTGAAGTGGAATGTGATGCTTCTGGAGTGGGCATTGGAGGTGTGCTAATGCAAGGAGGTAAACCTATTGCCTTCTTTAGTGAAAAACTCAAAGGTGCAACTCTAAATTACTCTACATATGATAAAGAGTTGTATGCTTTGTTTAGGGTATTGAAAACTTGACAACACTACTTGTGGCCTAATGAGTTTGTCTTGCATACTGACCATGAGTCACTAAAGCATTTTAGAAGCCAAGACAAGCTTGATAGGAGACATGGTAGGTGGATGGAGTTCATTGAGACTTTCCCTTATATTATCAAGTATAAGAAAGGGAAAGACAATGTAGTAGCAGATGCACTCTCTAGGAGGCATACCTTGCTAACCACCCTTGATTCAAAGGTGTTAGGATTCACCTACATCAAAGAGCTTTATAGCAATGATTCTGACTTTTGTGATATATATGTTTATTGCCTTGAAAAGGGACCCTTGGGGAAGTTTTACTTGTTTGAAGGATTTCTATTCAAGGTTGATAGGGTGTGCATACCTAAGTGTTCTCTTAGACTTCTTCTTGTGGAGGAATCTCACAAAGGAGGTTTAATGGGACATTTTGGTAGGGACAAGACCCATGCTATACTGAGTTCCCATTTCTTTTGGCCTCACATGCTCAAAGACATAGAACATATGCTTAAAAGATGCATTGAGTGCCTTAAGGCCAAATCCAAAGTGAAACCTCAAGGTTTGTATTCACCACTACCTATCCCTAGTGCCCCATGGTTAGACATTAGTATGGACTTCATTGTAGGGTTACCTAGGACTAGGAAGGGCAGAGATTCTATTTTTGTGGTGGTGGATAGGTTTAGTAAGATGGCTCACTTTATACCTTGTCATAAAACTGAAGATGCAACTAGTGTAGCCAACTTATTCTTTAGTGAGGTTGTTAGACTACATGGCCTACCTAGGACCATAGTTAGTGATAGGGATCCTAAGTTCCTTAGTCATTTTTGGAGAACATTATGGGGAAAGATAGGAACCAAGCTCTTATTTTCTACATCTAGTCACCCCCAAACTGATGGACAAACTGAAGTGACTAATAGGACTTTAGGGACCATGCTTAGAGCCTTGATTAAGACTAACCTTAAAGCATGGGAAGACATTCTGCCACATGTTGAGTTTGCCTACAATAGGGCCACACACTCAAGCACCAAGGTAAGTCCTTTTATGTGTGTGTATGGTACTAATCCCCTAACCCCCTTTGATCTTATTCCTTTGCCTAGCAGAGAGAAGTGTGACTATAGTGCAGGGAACCAGGTTAAACTCATCAAGGAGCTACATGAAAGGACCAGAGAGAGGCTGGAGAGCTTAGCCACAAGTGTAGCTGAGGCAAAGAACAAGCATAGGAGGAAGGTCATACTCAAAGAAGGAGATCTAGTGTGGGTGCACCTAAGGAAGGACAGATTTCCCAACTTAAGGACTTCCAAGCTCTCACCTAGAGGGGATGGACCATTCCAAGTGCTAAGAGTGGTTGGTGACAATGCTTATGTCATTGACCTCCCAGAAGAGTATGGAGTCAATCCCACTTTCAACATTGGAGACCTTACTCTTTTCAAGAATGTTGATGAAGAAGCTAGTGAAGGAGAAGAACAAGACGAGGCTCCAATCATCAATACTGAAGATGGCCTGAGGTCAGGCCCTTAAAAAGAAGGAGGGAATGATGCAGGAGCATCCCTATCATCAACTCCTCAAAGAGCAATCACAAGAGCCATGGCTAAGAGGATCAAAGATCAAGTTATACATGCCACTTTAGCTCTCAATATGGACCAGGAGATGAAGCCCATTGCCTCTACTCTTTTGATATGTAAAAGAGGTATCTCTCCCCCACAAATTCCATGAAGAACACTTGGTCATTTCTGGACCAAGTCAAGCTACAAAGAGCTAACTTTAGGACATACCCGGATAGACCCTCTAGCCGGCTATGTCACTTTCAAGTGCATTTTGCACAAGCTTCCTTATGTTTGTTATGAAACATTTCTTAGGGTATTTTGGTCTTAAGTAAGTGAACTTTATGAGGTTCAAAGGGCCGGCTCTCACTTGGTATAAAAGCCAAGAGATAGCTCATTTATCCAGGCCTTTGAATTGATTAAACACACAAGTTGTAAGTTGAGCATAGACTCCTTTTCTATCATTTGAAGGCCACCTTGGTTTGTTGGTTGAACAACTAAAAACAACCAGTATCTCTTGACCAATTATATCTTGTTTGTGTGATTGTTATTGTATGAACTTGATTAGGGAAACTCATGGTGCTCTAGGTGGTATATCCCCTAGTTGTGTTGTGTTATAGCTTGTTTGTTTCTTGTTGGCTTGCATTGTGTTGAGGTTAAGTCCAAGGTGCTTGCAAGAGTGAATAAGGATCACTCAAGAACTTATCCCATTTGCTTTCATCTCACTTCTATCTCTATTTTGCATCCAAGCTTGTTTCCAAGCTAGGATAACATCTAGAACACTTGTTCTTGATGTTTGAAAGGTTTGAACTCTAGATCCGAGCCTTGTAGGGATTTCCCTACATCACAGAAGATAGAAGTCCATCTCATGAGAAGAAGTCACGACTAAGATGGAGCATCACGACCGGGATTCAGCCTCAGTTGAAGTCGTCACAACCGAGACAGGTATCTCACGACCGTGACATAGCCGCAGTTGAGGTGTCACGAACGAGAGGCTCTGCCATGATCATGACCATCCACATGACTAAGAACTGGAGAAAAATCACGATCATGAACCCTGTGTCACGATCGTGACGCGGACACGGATGGCCCATAATTGAAGATTTGATCCAATTTTTTATTAGTTATTTTCACATATTTTGATTTATTTGTATTTATTTTAATTCCCTTTTATTAGAGACTATATAAGGCTTAGGAAATTAGGCTAGAATCATTCATTCTTCATCATTCACTCATTCTTTTCATTTATGTAGAATTCAGCAGCTGCCAATAGAAAGCTTCCACCTTTGTTCCATCCTCACCCATCTCCCCTGGTTTGTTTTCTCATCATCATCATATATATTCATTGGTTTCTATGGCTATGTCTGGCTAAGTTCATCACAGTTCACTCTTTAGGCTAAAGCCATTGTTCTAGGGTTGTTGTGAGAATTCTAACGCTTATGTTCTAAGTTTAATTTCAGGATTATTTTATAATATCTTGTGCTTTATTAGTTTCATTGATTGATCTTTATTTTATCTAGGTTGCAAACTAGGTTGATTATTATCCATCATATTGCTAGGTTAGATAATTCGATTTGAAAAGTCTTGTCTTTAGGTAGCAAGCATAATTTGCATAGACTATTTGCGAGTGTTTATTGTGTAGAGATTATAAACCTGTGTCGAGTATCGACGATTTGCTAATGGTATTGCATAGGCCTACTTATATTTGATCTTCATGATGTTGTGCTTTTGAATCTTGGGATTTCCTTGTTTATTGCATAATAAGGGTCTCTAGGACTATTTGGACTAGTTTCTATTTACGTACAAATAGTAGGACAATTGGATTAACCAATTCAGATATAAGTTAGTAGAATTCGATGATCAACATTCCAATTGAATAATGCCCTGATGCTAGAGGAATGAGCTTCATACCCATAATTGTTTACAACCCAACCAATATATTGCTTTCATACTTGCTTAATCACTTAGTTATTAAGATCACATAAAAAAAACCCAATTGTTACTACTTGGTAGCACAATAGGAAATAAATTATCGTTCTGCCTCTCTTGGGATTCGACCCCTTCTTACCACTTTACTAGTGGATTCGTTAGTTGGGTATCTTTGATAGGGACAACGACTTTAGGCCTCATGAAATTTTGGTGCCGTTGTCGGGAGCCAACTGTTATAGTTTATTTCTTTTTGTGTTACTACTTTAGTGTGTACCTATCTTATGGTCCACACTCGCGCTATTGATCCAGATTTAATTGTTTACGATCCAGAGATAGAGAGGACGTTTCTGCGGACTTTAAGGCAAGGTATTCACGACTTGGTGATTGACAACATGGCTGGAAATCAAACAATGCGACAACTCACGGACCAAGACTTGACACAACAACACCTAGGAGTAACGTTGCATGCCCTAAATGCTGGTGTTACGTTCGAGCTCAAGACTGGTTTCATCAATCTGCTACCGAAATTCCATGGCCTGGTTGGGGAAGACCCGATTATGCATCTAAGTGAGTTTCACGACATCTGGAGCTGCAGTAAGCCGAGTAACGTCACCGACGAGCAGATAAAGATGAGAGCTTTTGGTATTACGTTGAAAAAGAGTGCGCGACAATGGTATTACATGCTACCAACAGGGAGTTTCGACACTTGGGAGAAGCTACACAAAGCCTTCCTTAGTAAGTTTTTCCCTTCCAAGAAGGTTATTGCTTTGAAAAGAGCGATTGTTATGGTGGAGCAACATGATGACGAGTCGTTGTACGACTACAAATATTCGCGAGATTATGTGCTAGCTGCCCATTCCATGGGTTTGAGGAGAAAGACTTGGTGACCCACCTTTACAATGGGTTACTTGATCATGAGAGAAGGCTAGTAGACGCTGCCTGCAACGGTAGTGTGCTGAATTTGACTCCTGCTAAAGCCAGAGTCCGAATAACTGAAATAGCTGAAGGGACTAGGAGTTTCGGCAGGACCTATACAAAAAGAGGAACTTATGTTGTAAGAACCGGAGAGGCCGGATGGAAGAGTGAATTCGCTGAACTAAAGAGCTTGATAAAGGGGATGGCCATCGGAAACCAGAAGCCAGCACAACTATGTAGCATATGCGCAAATGAGAGCCATCCTACTGATATGTGCCCGCAATTCCAGGACTCGACGATTGCTGAAGTTCACGCGGTGGGAGGCTTCGGACCCCAGAGGCATCGCTACGACCAATACAACAACTATAATCAACGGGGCAATGATAACCCTGAATTTAGAAGAAATGATCCGGTTGGTGGACAAAATCAAGGCTACTACCAGAATCAATACCAAAACAACCCCTACCGTGCTCCGTATCCACCACAGCCCGAAGAGCCATCAACAAGGGGGATGCTGCAAACACTGACAAAGCACTTCACAACGCGTGTTCAAGCCACGTAGTCAAGCATAAGGAATCTAGAGAAGCAGGCCACACAGATAGCGGAGGCAGTCAATAATTTAACATAGCAGAGCTCAGACAAGTTACCGTCGCAAATTGTAGTAACTCCAAGAGAAAATGTAAGTGCCATCATGATACGAAGTGGACGAAAACTCGACGAAAAGCTAGAAGAAGAGATGTTTCCAGAGAGAGATGAGCAGCTGTCACGACCAAGACGCCAATGTCACGATTGAGATTTGGCCTCAGAGGAAATGTCACGATCGAGACAGGTTGATCATGACCGAGATGACGGTGATTTGGTTTCCAGAAAAGTTGACAAAGAGGGTCACGACCGTGACACTGTGTCACGATTGAGACTAAGCCCCAGTTTTCCCCATCACGATTGTGACCAAGTATCCCGACTACGACCCAGTGCTGATGTCCGTGACCCCAAACCACTAAGTATTGACGAAGATTATGAGGAGATAGGTGATTTCAAGTTAAGGCAAGAAAACTATATAAGGCCAAATTTCCCTCCGTTGTACTCCGAGAAACCACCTGCACCAGTCCCAGAAGCCTTGAAAGACATGCGCAGACTTGCGAACGACAAGGAAATCTTCGAAACATTTAGTAAGTGTGAGGTAAACATCCCTTTGCTTAAACTCATCAAGAGTGTTCCTCGTTATGCTAAGTTCTTGAAGGAGCTCTGCACCATGAAGAGGATCCAGAAGCTGAAAGGGAAACAAAAGGTGCAGGTAAGCGAGAGAGTTTCCGCTGCCATCCAGCAGAAGATAGCAACTAAGTGTTCGGACCCAGGTATGGTTAGTATCCCATGTAATATTGGTAAGACTAAGATTGATTGGGCCATCCTAGATTTGGGGGCTTCTATTAATGTTCTATCTTATTCATTATACAAGTCGCTAGGACTAGGACCCCTGAATGAAACAGGAATTGTGATCCAGCTAGCTGACATGTCTATGGTTTACCCGAAAGGGATAGTCGAAGATGTGTTGGTTACGGTGGATAATCTTGTACTTCTTGCGGATTTCTATGTGTTGGATATGAATCATGATGTGCAGGTTGCACCTATCATTCTATGTAGACCCTTAATGAGGACAGCCAAAACTCAGTTAGATCTAGACACCGGGGCACTTACACTCGAGTTTGACGGGGATGTTGTTAGTTTTAACATATATGGAGCTATGACACAACCCCCAGATGATAACTCGGTATTTTCTATTGATAAGATTATTAAACCCCCCGAACTATGTTTGGATGCACTGCCCACCCCCTCCCTAATTCTGCTTTGGGCGGTAGCCCCACCTCTCTAACCCCACAAGGCGAGAAACCTGCTACTACTGCTGTGCAGGTTACGAAGAAAGCAAGTGCATAGCCCCAAGTTGAGTCGAAGTGTGGGGAAAGTAAGAAGAAAAAGGTGAAGCAAGGGTGGAGAGTCGCAGAGGTTAATGGTCTAAGGTTCAAACCTTTCCATGACTGGTTCATACAAGAAATTCTGAGAGAGGAGGTTCCAAATGGACCGAAAGACGCCGGTTGATTTATTCTACGTCGTTCCACGACGATAACTAAGGAGCTGATCGGGAGGCAACCCGAGGGAGCATTACTAACTTTTCTCCCATTATTCTGTTTGTTATCGGAGGAGGAAAAACGACGATCACCTACCTCAGCGACCCGTGTCAAGATCGTGACACTGTGTCACGGTCGTGATGCGGTCGACCATCATCCCCCTTGCTCCTCACGACCGAGATAACACCACAACATTCCACGTGTCTTCTTCCTCTTCCCTTTTTATGGTGTCCTGGTTTGCTGCATTGACGACAATGCACGATTCAAGTGTGGGGAGAGGAGTTGACTTGCTTAGGTGTTTTCTGCTGATGTTTTGGTGATTTGCTATTCTGCTGATGTTTTTTATGTTTTTCAGTCTACTATGCTGATGTTTTGTGTGTTTTTCTATCTATCGAGTCTGTACCGGATATTTCTTGAACCTTTACTTTATTATTAAAAAGAAAAAAATCAGAAAAACTCAGGAGAGTAAGAAGTGATTGGATCGAAAAGGGGGGATCCAACAAAAAAATGGATAAAAAATAAAAAAAATAAACAAAAGAACCACGCAAGTAAAAATGGATAAAAAGGAAAAGGTGGGTGCCTGGAAATAAATAAAGAAAAGAAAAGAAAAAAATAGTTCCTACCACTTTAGAAATTTTGGTGAAAAGCCAAAAGGGCGCCGGGATTACATTGTTTGTGATAATTTGACTAGTTGGTTAGATTGATTGCATTATTATTTGGCGTCGGAGACATAAGACGGGAGTTGAAGGATTGTCTCGGATTTTAGGATTCACCAAGGAGGGATAAGAAGTCAGTAATTAGCCTTTTATTCTTCTATTTTTGAGCTTCTTGATATCCATACTTCGCATGATCACCCTTTTGCTATTTCATTAGATTTGTTACACATTATCGGTGGTTGTATTAGATTCTAGGATTAGGTTTTTATTTCTGGAGTTGGATGCATATTGTTGTGGTTGTGCTATGCAAATTTATTGATTAGGATTGGTGGTTGTGATGTATGGTTTGATGACATTGATTAGTGGTTTAGGACATTAATTGAAGAGGAGGTATAAGAAGTGTATAAGCGAGTGGGAGACTCGATTTTTATCTTCATTATCATTATACATGTACCCTTACTCTTAGAGGAGATTAAGAGTCCACTTGTGCTTTATTGCGTATCACTTGGTTCGATTTGATTATTATTATGGAGTGGTGACATATGAAGTGGAGACATAAGGAGGTATTTGCGTAGGTCAACTCGGAGAGATAAGGAGATAGATCGAAGTTAGGTTAGTGCTTGTTTATACTTGGAGTTTGAAGTATAGTCGCTAGCAGACTGTCTCTACACTTATTGCAGACCTTTGTGCTTATAGGAGGAGTGAGTTTTATTTTGCTTACTCGAGGACAAGCAAGATTTAAGTGTGGGGAAGTTTGATCGGAGCTTGTTATATGGTGTTAACTAGCGACTATTAGATTAGGTTTACTGGTGTTTAGGTGCTTAAGGAGTGGTACGCCCGGAATCCGGTTTGGAGTTCATTTATGGATTAGCGGGATGCTCGTAAGAGGTTTTGAGTGGTTTTATTATGGAGATCCAGTTTGTGCTCACTTTTAGTGCATTCGGGATGGATCTAGAGGAAGTATGCCACGCCTATACGAGAGGCGAAGCCGAGCTGCCTTGACACTTGCAGAAGATAGAAGTCCATCTCAGGAGAAGAAGTCACGACCGAGATGGAGCATCAGGACCGGGATTCAACCTCAGTGGAAGACGTCACGACCGAGACAGGTATGTCACGACCGTGACTTAGCCGCAATTGAGGTGTCACGACTGAGAGGCTCTGTCACGATCGTGACCATCCACAGGACTGAGAACTGAAGAAAAATCACGATCCTGAAACCCTGTGTCACGATCATGACGCGGACACGGACGACCCAGAATTAAAGATTTGATCCGAGATTTTATTAGTTATTTTCACATCTATTGATTTATTTGCATTTATTTTAATTCCCTTTTATTAGAGACTATATAAGGTTTAGGAAATTAGGTTAGAATCATTCACTCTTCATCTTTCATTCATTCTTTTCATTTACATAGAATACAGCAGCAGCCAAGAGAAAGCTTCCATCTTTGTTCCATCCTCACCCATCTCCCCTGGTTTGTTTTACCATCATCATTCATATGTATTCATTCCTTTCTATGGCTATGTCTGGCTAAGTTCATCATAGTTTACTCTTTAGGCTGAAGCCATTGTTCTAGGGTTGTTGTGAGAATTCTAACGCTTATGTTCTAAGTTTAATTTCAGGATTGTTTTATAATCTCTTGTGCTTTATTAGTTTCATTGATTGATCTTGATTTTATCTAGGTTGCAAACTAGGTTGATTATTATCCATCATATTGCTAGGCTAGATGATTTGATTTGAAAAGTCTTGTCTTTAGGTGGCAAGCATAATTTTCATAGACTGTTTGCGAGTGTTTATTGTGTAGAGATTATAAACCTGTGTCGAGTATCAGCGATTTTCCAATGGTATTGCATAGGCCTACTTATCTTTGATCTTCTTGTTGTTGTGCTTTTGAATCTTGGGTTTTCCTTGGTTATTGCATAATAAGAGTCTCTAGGACTACTTGTTCTAGTTGCTATTTACGAACAAAGAGTAGCACAACCGGATTAACCAATTCAGAATATAAGTTAGTAGAATTCGATGATCAACATTCCAATTGAATAATGCGCTGATGCTAGAGGAGTGAGCTTTATACTCATAATTGTTTACAACCCAACCAATATATTTCTTTCATACTTGCTTAATTGCTTAGTTATTAAGATCACATACAAAACCCCAAATTGTTACTACTTGGTAGCACAATAGGAAATAAACTATCGTTCTACCTCTCTTGGGATTCGATCCATGCTTACCACTTTACTAGTGGATACGTTAGTTGGGTATCTTTGATAGGGACAATGACTTTAGCCCCCATTAATGACGTGATGTTCTTGATAAATGAAATAATCAAGCAGTCGCTTTGAAGCTGATGGATGATTGGTTTTTAGGACAGTGGGTAAATTTTTGCCAAAGACGGTCTCCTTTATATCTCTAGAATTGGTTGGCCATTTCTTCTTGTAAAGTCGCTCAAAGCCTACCAAAGTACCATCTGGGTCGGTCTCTTGACCAATAGCCTTCGCAAGGTCCTTCACCTTTAAGCTTCCACTAGCATCATAAGACCAATGGAAGTTACCGGAACTCGGTTCACCCACTGAAGAGCCACTGCTGAACCGTGCATAAAATTGCCTTACCAGATCTAGATCAGCCTTGCTCACCTCTACCTCTAACTTGTCCCAGTTCTGAAGCTTAAGAAGAGTTGTAAAGCGTTTATAGTTTGAAGCTACCTCAATCTCATGCAAGATATCTGGAGAGACAATGATTGGAGTGAGGATGTCGCACTTCGCATTGCCGGTTGGGATGGGCTGGTCCTCTGGCTTCTCTACTAGTGTCGCTTTCCTATACTTCTTTAAGTGAGGCGGTTTCTCAGTCTTAACCATGACCATCACAGATGAGGGATCTATTTCATCATCTTCTTCTTCTTAAGAAAGGATCTCGTCCTCCTCAAGCTTGAGTTTTCCCTTTGCTTTGGAGGTGCTCTTAGCATCCTTAATAATTTGATATTGAGTGGGGGAAAACTCATCATCCGCTTCCTCAGCGAACAATGCAGCTAGTAACTGAGATTGAGAAGGAGATACAAAAGGTAGATGGTCACATGATATGACTTTTCCTATGTCACAAACAACTCAAATTTAACGGTGGTGAGGTGGGAGATGATGTTCCAGACTGTCGTGGTGACTGGATCATTTATAGGTACTAAATCCTGACCCTCCTCTGTCGCATGACCTTCAGCGAGATCTGTAACACTGACTTCTCTAGCATCTGGATTCGTCGAGTGTTTGGTGTCGAAGACAAAGTAGTGGGAGGTATAGCTTTTCGCGTGACAAGCTTAACGAGCCTTTCTCGATCGAGATCTGCAACCTCCTAGCTATGTTGTGCCTTTATTTCTGCTATCTTGGCAAGCCTCTCTTCTCCAGTTCATCAACTATACGTTGACGGTTTGCTTTGTATTGAGCGAAGAGCACATCTTCTAAAGGAAAGAAGAATTGGGGTTTCGTCGTCCATTTGGTCTTGTGGTGTTTTTGTGTTTTAGGGTTTGGAGATTTGGGAATATTTGAGGAGCAAGAGTGTAGAGACAAAGAGCAAATTGTAGTGAGGGTAAAACCGGAGTTTGCTAGAAATATAGAGAGGGAGAGATTAAATGAACACGATAAAGGTCTTGAGCGAATGCATACCCGTTTTTATATATATGAGCTCAATCTTCCTCTTCAAGATCCATCGCTTTAACCAACGGCTATAACTTAGCAATGTCTACCTCTCAAATCTCTGCAAATTTGAAACATCTACAAAATCTAGCTTTTTTGGATGCGCTGCAATGGTCAGATATGCTTTTTATGGATGTGTTGTAACGGCTAGGTGTCGCTTTGCTGGATCTATTTAGAGCTAGATCACTGATGCACGTAGCTTTTTTGAATCAATTTAGAGATAGATCACTGAGCTACATATTTAGACCGTTACATCATTGAGCCTCAAAAATTACCTTATGAGTTAAGCAAACCTTCTCATTAAGCAAACCTCAAAAGTTGCTTAACCCAAACCAGCCATATACTGCCACCTCAGCTACTACTCACATAAGAGTTTGATCATTCTAGGAATGTGAAACGTCTAATATGTGTGTCAAATATAACCAATTAAGCATGAAATAATAACGGAAAAATGCACATTTCACATAGGGGACAACACACACTCACACTCATTTATATATATATATCAATTATGTGTATATAAGGGGTAGCTGGGCCTTTTGTCACAAAAGTAAATACTTCCATTTGTAGAGTTTATATAAAAGGACTTAGGAAGCATTACATTTAAGTCAGCTAGGGAAACCGTATGAGTGGTTCATTTCTATAGGCTTGTAATATGGTTTGAAGACGATCACCAATCTCTATTTGTGGAACAAGAAGAACACGCAATGGATTATAACTATAAGCTATAGCTTAAATGCAATATACAACTCTAGCTAGACTAGCATGTTACAATAGATGACACATGAATAAAATGCAAGCAAGAAGCACAATCAAACTAAAGTTTCAAATGAAGATTAATCTACTAATTCATAGTCAAAGTTGAAAGAAACTTATAGTGCATATCCTTCTTCAGCTAAAGAAAAGATAGAAAACCTGGCTGAAGCTTAAGGCTTAGAAAGATATCCATGTAAAGTGCCTTAGAGATGTATTTTTTGTTTTTCTCTTCTAAAAGTACAAAATATAGCTCAACGAGATAGATAGAGACCCCTTGGATGCTCCATAGTCTCGCTTGAATAGTCCTGGGTCTCGCTTGAAATATAATATGTAGCTGTACCACAAATGAGTCTCGCTTGAACAAAGCGACACCTAGATCACATAGATACACATCTCTGAATTGATAGGAGTGAAATAGATGTGTGTTGACAGTTTAGTACGCTTAATTTATTTTTGTTCACCCCTGAAGGAGATGATTCTCCTCCCTTAGTTTAAAATGAGAGTAGCTTAGTAGATTTGACGTTGTAGCTCCCACTATGCATTTCAACCTATAATAATAATCATGCTTTGGGTGTCCAATAAAGCGATGGATTCAGAGGAACATTAGCACTAGATATTCCTGATCTAAAAGGTAGAACATTTAGCATCACAGCTCTAGGAGTAGGCTCTTAATAAATATCATCATTCAGATCAAGCGCTTGATGAGGTTCGCCTTTGGAAGGCATACCTCGTTGTGCTATAGCTTGTTAGTTCATGGCTTTTGAAGGGCTAGTACATACAAACTTGGTCTTAGACGACCCGCTCTGGTCAAGATTTCCTTCAGCGAGACTAGCTTGATTGAGTTTGCGCTTACCAGAGTTAGCCATAGACGGCTTATAGGGCTTGTTCTTGAGATCAATTAAGCACTCACACTCATGCCTAGAGAGACCATTATTTCCATAGAAAGTGCAATAATGGTTGTATCTTACAGAACCATACTTCCCTCTTCCTGGATGAAATGGTTATCTTTGTGTAATACTAGTAGGCTGAGTGTTTGGAGATTGCGCTTGTTTGATATATATTTTTTGCACATTCTCTCCATGAAACCATTTCTTGTCCTCTCTTGGTCCTTACTCAAGAACTTTAACCTTGCTTTGTAACTATTGATTCTTATCTTTGCATGAGTGAAGCTCTTTATCTAGCTTGACTAATTATTCATGAATCTCACTAGATAGAGATGGACTTGAATCGGGTGAATCATGATTGGTGAAGCCCAAAACTATTCGTGCTTTCAGAAAAACTATTTGGTTGAAAAATTTTGCTTTAGTATTCTCAGCTAGATCATCTAGATTGGTTAGGATTTTATCAAGCATACTCACTATAGTTGAGTCAGTGCTCTAAGCTATATCTATACCTTTGCCTTTACAAAGCTCACAAGATTTGGTGAGAAGGGTAAGCTTTGTAGACAATTATTTAGTTAGCTCAACTGTATGTTCCCTTAGATTATTTAGATCTTCTTAATGAGCTCTCGCTTTAGATCCAAGAGCCTTGTGATCTAAGACCAATTCATTTAAAAGTTCATCAAGGTTTCTCTTAGGAAGAATTCAAAGTTAAGAGAACTTACCTCGATGTCTTCATCTAATTCGTAGTTTTCAGCGGCTACTAAGCACAGCTCTTGTGCGCCTCCACAGTCTAGCTCGTTGTCTGATTTACCTCATAAAGTGACAAAGGCTTTTTTATGTGAGGTTCGGATGAGCTTGGATCCACCTTCGCGTTGGTACATGTTTCAACGATGTGTCCCTTTCCTTGACAGTTATAGCACACCACATCTTTTAGGTCGTGTGGGTTGGATTTGTCTCTTTGAAATCCACCTTTTCTCTTAAAGAACTTTTTGACAAGTTTTGTCATCATTTCAACATCTCGGTCTTCTTCATGGTTGTCATCATCATTGTTTTCCATATTCAGAAGACTCATTTGAGCTTAAGCGCCATTCCCCTGTTTTCCTTAGCTGCGAGCAACTCCTTTTGATCTTCACTTTCCTTCACTCGGAGTTTGCCATCTAACACAGAGACAGAGAGCTATTTTTTCTATTTAGTCATTAGCATTATTCTCTTCGAGGTATCAAATTTAGAATTTACCCCATGGCTGAAATCAAGAGAGAGTTACTAGGAGTCAATCTTAAGTCCAGCTGAGGACATCTTATCACATAATACCTGGAATCTCGAATGATAATCGCAGATAGACTCTCTTTCACCCATCTGGAAAGAGTGCAAAATCTCGTTGGAGCTCAAATTTGTGATGGTTCTTCATGTCTTCGCTGCCTGAGTGCATATCGATTATCACTTCCCATATGAGCTTGGTTGTTGGCAATGACATGATCTTGTCCATATATTTATGAGAGAGAGCGTTTAGAATGAGTTGCTTAACCTTTGCGTTTTTCTCAATAGTTGCATACTCGGTTGGATCCCATTTGAATGTGTCCGTCTCAGCTGTGATCTTCTCTTCACCTTTCTCTATGATTCTCCAACATTGATAGTTCGTTTGTTGGATATAGTTCTTAGTCATGGTTAACCAACAATCTAGTTCTCCCTCATCTAAGACATGAGGCTTAAGCAAAGAGATATCTAGGTTAAAATAAAGTTTATCGTTCTCCATGATTCAAGCTATAGAGAAAGTATGAATCAATGCAAAAGAGAACCCGGCTCTGATACCAATTGTAGGATCGATGATCTATCTTGTAAACTTGTGGTAATCTCAAATTAAACTCAAGTATCTATAGAAGATATAAAGTTAGATCGCGGAATAGAGATTAGCTATAATTAAGCACAATTAAAATGATTTAAAGATGCTTGACTCGTGCAAAGATTTACCAAGGTCAGAACTCTAAGATTATAATAAGTGTGGGATGAAACTCACCAATAACGTGTATTATATCAAAAGCAATAACACACTTAAGCTACTCCTAGCTTTTTGCAACTCTATTTCAAAATACAAGTATTGTTCAGCTCAGACAAGTAACTTGCTAGCAACAACTTAAGCTCTATGTAGCTTTCCTCTAGCTTTCTCTCTAGCTTAATTGATTTACTCCCTTCAACTTGTGATGCTCAAAACTTGTGCCTAAAAAACTCTTATGCACGCCTTATATAGTAATTCTAACTTACAACCCTAAGCTAGCAATTCTATATCTCGCTGCATTTTAAAGACAGACACCTCAACGATCTGTGTGATAATCTTCACCCTTTAAATACATCTATGCTCCATATCGCTTTCTGCCTCTTCAGCTTGATCTTCTAGCTTCCATGTTCGCAATCCGTGCCTTCAACGCTTCTCTTGATCTATCCAGTTTGTCGATCCTCGTACATCCACTATCCAAAACTAGAAATCCTAACAACCTCCAGTTGTTTCCATTCCCCTTAAGTTGTAGCTTCAATGCCCTTCCCTCCTTGGAACAAATCCTCTAAGTGCACGCCTACGATTGCACATGTAGACACGCTTTAATCTGACTACTTGTATCTTTTTTTCTTCTTCTGAAGCATTATCCTCTAGCTTTACAGCGACACTCGCTCACTAAAAGCTAGACCTTCTGTCTTCTTATTTCGTCACTTAATTCTTATTATGTCTTGGCGAGATTCATCTTTCCTTGCTAGAACATATGGTAGACCCTCAGTGGTCATAACTAGTCCACTTGTTCTTAACATAAACCTAAAACTCCTCGAGCTGTGCCTGGTAAGCTTAATACACATAAAGGACAGCAAATACTTGACTTCTTTATCATCAAAACAAGTGGAAAGGTTTATCTAGCTCATTCTAGCTCTAGCTCAAACTAACAATTAGGGATATGTGACACGTGTCTCAAGCAGCTCACAAGCACACAATCCCATTTTTTCTATATATAGGTCTGCTTGTCCATTGTAAAAGGGGAGGAAACTTTGTGAGGTGAAAAAGCTTAGAGATAGAAATAAAATAAATTTTTGACTTCAATTTATTTTAATATTTGAGTTTAATTTCAAGCACGATAAAAAATATTATAAAATATTAACAGGGAAATTGTCGTACGCCTTTTGGGCTTTTTTGGATCCACCGCTATTAACGTATATAAATAGAAATATTTTGCAAAGTCAATTATTAAAGTACATAATATAGGGACAATATCACTTGCAAGCACTCTTTCAAATATAATATGCAAATAAAGTTAGACAGTTAGATTGAAAATGAATCAAAGTTTAAGAATGAAATGTCATTAAAAGTTATCATGCATATGACTCTTAATATAATGAAAATAGTTGAGCTTAGGCCATTGGCTAGGAGCTCCTCCATCAACTTTCCGATTGTCGCCTTCGTTGCCAGACCACCATCGTCATTATTTCCGAACCATTGTTGCCACCGCCACACCATAGCCACCGGAACGCTCCCTGACAACCGACATCGGATCACGTCAGACTAACGTCGCCAATTATCAGACCACCTTGTGTGCATGCGATTCAACTAAAAATGCAACTTTTTGAGTGGTGCATGCTTTTGCATTGAAAATGCAGGCTAATGTGTTGAAATTTCATGCTTATTGATTAAAAGTGATTTTTTTAATATGCAGAAAGAATTAAGACATCCTAGCAATGAGAATAGGATCATCATAGACCATCCTTGCGGATGAGAGTCAGAAGCTCCAAGCCGTCCTTCCAATCTAGCACATGCCTCAAGCATCCAAGCGTGGCAATACGATTAGCAGCTTGGTTGATTTCTCAGAAGACGTGAGAGAGGATAAAACCTAGATAAACAGAAAGTTCAAACCCGATATCGGAAATAATAGGCTCTAAATCCCAGGGACAAACACAAACTTTATTCAAAACATTAATTAGGCAATGGTTGTCCCCCTCGATTTTCAACAGGGACAAGTTAAGATCTTGAAGTTCACTAATTGTTGCCCGTAGTGAAAGGGCTTCTGTTTGTAAAATTGTTAGGTTCTGACCGGATTCATTATTCATTAACAAAGGGGAACCAAGATCGTCCCGCATAATATAACACATAGCCACGTTTCTATTTATGTCCACAACACCGTCAAAATTCGCTTTCAAAGTCCCTAATGTGGTTTTTTTCTATCATATACGTATTTTCTTTCTAAAAGGTTGTTTTAGTAAAGGGTGGTGATCAGTCAGTTCTCTAATTAGTACTTTTATTTTTTCCAATTCCTTTTTAGGTTTATGATATATTTTTTGTATGTCCTTGATATTATCCGATGAATCTGTTTGGAAGACATTTTGGTTACAAAGGAACCATATGGCCCACCATGTAATTGCTAGTGTGATATATTCATGGTTGGACAAAGTTAGGGATAGCTCATAAAGGATTTTCTTTAGTGGTTTGTAAGTCCAAGAAATATTATTTATATGTGACGAGGCCGCAAGGCACGTGTCGTTATGCTCGGTCAAAGTAATAATTCCTAACTAGCTACTCAACACTATTAAAGTGGCAAGCAAGGGTCGAATCCCACACGAAGTCAGCTTATCAGTTCTTGTGTTCTTAATATGATCAACTTAATATTAACCAAAAGGGGGGGTTTGGATGCAATTAAACTAAACTATGATTGTAATTGTAATAAGAGAAAACACTTCTTCAACAAGTATTCACCCAACAGATAGATTGGTTGATCATTGGCTCCTTGTTAGAGTTCATCTATAATTCATATTATATGGTTGTCCTAATCCATGTTATTGTATAGTTATTTATCCAACTAGTCTTAATAACCCTTACTCAACTATAACCCTGAAACTATGAATATTTAATAATCAAGCCACAATGAACTCCAGAACAGATAAGTGCATTTAGTGAATCCCGTAGCAAAAGCCAAATTGCGTTCCCGTCCCAACAAGGGAGTAGTCACTCCCAACCTCATGTGGTCAGTTTGGCTCGTAGGTAGTGGCGCGCTCACGCCCAAGGTTATGTGGCTTGGCGCGGCTGCGCCTTCTCCTGCACAATCGTGCCTTTTTCCCTTTGGCAATCTTCTCTTTGTCTTCTCTCTAATGTTTGTAATCCTCATGAATAAAGCATTTTCCCTGCAAAGTCCGAATTACAGTAATACGCTCCATATCATTGCCAAATCACCTATAAATCATGCTAACAACCACTGGATATGCTATGCAAGATATTGCCTATCAAATACCCCCACACTTAGACCTTGATTGTCCTCGAGTAAGCTACAATGAACTCACTCCTCCATTATGTATGTTGGTCTCGGCAAGTATGGAAAAACTTGACAACAGTGATCATCAATCAACACTTTAGCTCAGTGTAGACTCTGACTCTGCTAAAAAGGTAAGAAAAAAAAAACAAGACTCAAAATGACTCTAAACTAACCCAAAATGCAAGTTATTAACATTTCCCCAATCTTTAACTATGTTTGTCCTACGCAAGCATACGATAATGAATCTATAGAATATGCAAATTTGTCTCTATCCACGTGATATAAGAAGGATAATAATGCAAAATCAAACAAAACAACATTATCTCTTCCGAACATGTTCCATAATCTATGATAAGATATCACGAGCTCCAACACCATCAAATGTGAAAAAACCACAACTCAAATCAAGAAGTACCACATAGACTTTTGTTTCTTCTTTTCCTCATACTCACATATTCATATATTTTCCTTTGAAAACCACTTATTTAGGTATTGGGCTCGTTCGTTTTACGGTCCGGTCCCACTAATGAAAATCTTCGCTTTGTCATGGAGTATCGAACCCGGAGTGATCTTTCACAACACGGAGATCGCGTGATTTTTTGACTTATTATACTAGGAGCTATCCTACCTTTTATTCTCATTTTATGAATTTTTGTAATGAAATTGATGGAGCAAAATAATATGACAACATGATAAGACTAGAGATGAGAAGGGAAAAGTGTAATCTTAGTATTGGTCCTAATGTATCCTAATCAGTCCATATATTCAAGTCAAATTCCTCCATTTGATCAATCATATTATCATCATAACACAATTGTAATATTAACAACTAAAGCATATTTAAAAAAATTCAAAAATCAACGCACTATTGTAAGAGTCCACAAAGCACTAAATAGGGGGGAAATATGATAACCGACTCACAGAAAATCAAAATCGACTCAAAAAATAAAAAATGGATGGAAATAGAAACTATAGTGAGATAATTCCCCTACCCCACACTTGAAGTACACAATGTCCCTAATGTGTAATAAAGAACAAAGATAAAAGATGGGTGAAAGTGGAAAAATACCTCATTCCTCGGATTGACTCCCGAGCAGCGTCTAGGTTAAATTTGTAGGCTGGACTTCTAGCTCTCAATCATCTAGAACTCTGCCCTTGAAGGGCCATCTCATCCAGAAACACCTTCTTCTTCCTCACATAGTAGCACTTGATGCCTCGTCTTTTTCTTACTCTCTTATCGTACCAACCCTTCTTCTTGGCCTTGAAATGTACTGGATATGATACATTATGTTGTTGCTTTAGTTTCTTCTTCCTCTTCACCGTGCATGGCTCCTTCAAGAGTTTACCAAAACTAGGCAAGGGTGCTTGGGGTTTTAGAGTCCTGAGTGGTGGAAGGTTTTGACCACGTAGTTGTTTTGGCTCAGCTCGAGATCACCACTCAGAGCAACTATCTTTTTCTTCAGCATCTAGTGGCGGGCCCGGATCATCCTCATCGACTTTGAACATGCATAAGTGGAAAGGGCGTGCGGGTCAGGGGTGCAGGCGCTCACGTCAGCAAGCGGCTCGACAAGGTCGCGCGTTGGAGGGCGCGGTCATGCACATGGTTCCGGAAAGAAGACCAAGATGACGCTGTCGCGCGGATCAGGTGCACGGGTGCGCACATCTGCAGAGAAGCTGGTGCGATCGTGCTAGGCTAGAACGTGGTCGCGCCTTTTTCCACTATTGTGGGCGTGGTCGTGTCACTCGGGTGCATGGTCGTGCGACAATGCATGGGCTATTGAGCGTTCGTGCTTCTCGGGCCGCGGGTACGCGTCTGTCGGTTCCTCCGCCTCAACTTCTTCTTCATCAATTGGCATCTTCTCCGAGCTTTGATCACTTCTTAATGTCATAGCACTAACATTCATAATGCTTGGATTAACTGTGGTCTGAGGCTGCATTAAATCGGATGATTTTGCACCAGAGTAGATACTACATGCACCATTCGCTCAATCTGCTCTTCTACGTACTTGGTGCTCTCTTGCGTAGTCTAGGCGAATTTCTCAATGCTTGCTTCGTATTGATTTCCATGTTCTCGATGCTCTCTTGCGTAGTCTGGGCACGAGTTGTGAAGTGCTTAGTTAAATTATTCAACATCTATACGGTGGATGCGTTTAGTGAATCTTCAGTTCATGGTCCAAAACTAGGTTGAGGGACATGATGCCTCCACCAAAGTTATTGCTCACGCTGGGGATAATCTCTACACCTCATGTTATAGTTATACCGGTGTTGTTCATACCAAGGGCGTGCATTTCCATATCCACCAACAACATTAAGGTCATCAACAAATGTTTGAAGCTCAGCAACTAACTCCTTGATTCTAGTCAGATCTTTCACAATCATCTTCCATTCTCCTTCCATATCTCTTGTAGGGTCAGCTAATAAACTGATCAGTAGCACGGGTGTTGACCATACACTGGTCAACACCAAAGTCAATCAAACCAAAAACATATGAAAATAAAATTTGACTCCCCGGAAATGGCGCCAAATTTGACGTGACAACGAGACGCGTGTCATTATGCTCGGTCAAAGTAATAATTCTTAACTAGCTACTATACACTAGCAAAGTGGCAAGCAAGGGTCGAATCCCACAGGGATTCAACTTATCAGTTCTTGTGTTCTTAATATGATCAACTTAATAGTAACCAAAAGGGGGTATCGATGCAATTGAACTCAACTATGGTTGTAAATATAATAAGAGAAAGCACTTCATACATAGATTGGTTGAATATTGACTCCTAATAACGTTCGAGTTCATCTACAATTCATATTCTATGGTTGTCCTAATCCCTGTTCTTCTATAGTAATAATTCCAACTAGTCCTAATAACCCTTACTTAACTACAACCTTGAAAATATCAAGATTTAATAATCAAGCAGAAATCAACTCATGAATAGATAGGTGCATGCAGTGCCATTGACTTAAGTCGTTATTTAACAAACAATCAACTCTCTCCACAATCACAATCCAAACTAGGTCATGCATTCGATTTGCTACATAAAGATAGGACCTTCGAACTAGGACAAGTCATACCATAGGAATATGAATAGATTTATTCTACCTAGATGAGGCCAGACAGATAAATCAAATCCAATAAACAACTAAGTGCAAGAGAGATGAAACAATCCAAATATGAATAAGAACTAAAGTAGAAGTCTTGCAAACCAATCATGTGAAGGCTTCAACTTTTGAACAAAGCAAAAGAGACTACTCTTACATAGTTCTCTCAAAAACGTAAAATTAGAAAAGGTAAAAGATAGAATGGAGGCAAGGCTCCATAAACCCTATTTATTTTTCATTGAAAATAAATAAACTAATGCTAAAAAGCCCAGCCCAAAGCTTCATAAGAAAGGAGGAAAATGTCTGAAGTGAATCCCGTAGAAAAAGCAACTCGCGCTCCTAGCCCAATAGGGGAGCGGTTGCGCCACCTAGGGCCCGGTCACTCCCAATCTCATGTGGTCACTTTGGCTCATAGGTAGTGGACCGGTCACACCCATGGTTCTGTGGCTTGGTGTGTTTGCACCTTCTCTTGCGCGATCGTGCCTTCACCCCTTTTAAAATCTTCTTTTCGTCTTCTCTCTAATGATTGTAATATTAATGAATAACGCCTCTGCACTGCGAAGTCCGGATTACAGTAATACAATCCATAACATTTCCAAATCACCTATAAACGACGCTAACAACCACTGGATACGCTATGCAAGATATTTCCTATCAAATACCCCCACACTTAGACTTTTCTCATCCTCGAGTAAGCTGCAATGAACTCACTCCTCCATTATGCACGTCGGTCTCAGCGAATATGGAAAAACTTGACAGCATTGGTCATCAATAAACACTTCAGCTTGGTGTAGACTCCAACTCTACTAAAAATCTATGAAAACAAAAGAAAGCAAGACTCGAAAGACTTAAAATTACTCTAAACTAACCCAAAAATGCAAGTTATTAACAATTCCCCAAACTTGAACTATGTTTGTCCTACGCAAGCAAACTACAATGAATCTATAGAATATGAAAAAGTTGTCTCTACCCAATTGATATATGAATGATAATAATGCAAGATTAAACAAACGACAATTTCTCTTCCGAACATGCTTCGTAATCTATGATAAGATATCACAAGCTCCAACACCATCGAAAGCACAAAAACACAACTTAACTTAAGGAGTACCACATAGACTTTTGTTGCTTCTTTTCATCCTATTCACTTATTCATAAATTTTCCTTTTAAAACCACTTATTTAGGTATCGAGCTCATTCGTTTTACAATTCAGGCCCACTATCAAATTATTTGCGTTGCCATGGAGTATTGAAACCTGAGTGATATTTCACAACACGGAGATCGCGTTCTCTTTTGACTTATTGCGCTAGGAGATCACCTACCTTTTATTCTCATTTTATGCATTTTTGTAATGAAAAAGATGGAAGCAACAGAATATGACAACATGATAAAACTAGAGAAGAGAAGGTAAAGGTACAATCTTAGTACTGTTCCTAATGCATCATAATCATAATCCAAATGTTCAAGTCAAAGTCTTCAATATTATCAATCATATCATCATCATAACACAATTGTGATATCAACAACTAAAGCATATTAAAAAAATAAATAATCAATGCACCATTATAAGAGTCCACAAAGTACCAAATAGGGGAAAATATGATATCTGACTCACAAACTTTCAAAATAGACTAAAAAATTCAAAAACAGATGGCAATAGAAAACAAAGTGAGATAATTCTCTCCCCCATACTTGAATTACACAATGTCCCTATTGTACAATAAAGAACAAAGATAAAAGATGGGTGAAAATGGAAAAATGCCTCATTCCTCGGGTTGCCTCCTAAGCAGCGCGCTAGTTAAATTTGTAAGCTCGACTTCTAGCTCTCAGTCATCCAACACTCTACCCTTCAAGGGACATCTTATCCAGAAACTCCTTCTTCTTACTCACATAGTAGGACTTGACGCCTAGTGTTTTCCTTACTCTCTTATCGTACCAACCCTTCTTCTTTTCCTTGAAATGTCCTGGATGTGATACCTTATGTTGGACCTTTAGTTTCTTCTTCCCCTTTACCGTGCGCGGACCTTCAAGAGTTTGGTGAAAAGAGGCCAGGGTGCTCGGGTTTTTTGAGTCTGGAGTGGTGGAAGGTTTGGACACACGTAGTTGTGTTGGCTCAGCTCAAGATCACCACTCAGATCAACTATCTTGTATTCAACATCGAGTGGCGGGACCTAATCGTCCTCATCGACGTTCAGAAGAAAAGGGTTACCATCGTCGGAGGTAGCAGTGGCGCGGGTGCGCGAGTCAGGGGCGCGGGCACGCATGTATTCATAGAGGAAGCGCGGGCACGCACTCCAGCAGGCGGCTCGGCACGGTCGTGCATCTTAAGGTGCGGTCGCGCACATGCTATCGAAAAGGATACCGAGATCGCGAGTTCATGCGGCTCGGGTGCGCGGGCGTGCACGTCTGCAAAGACGCTGGTGCAATCGTGCTAGGCTGGACGCGGTCGCTCCCTTCTCTAATGTCGTGGGCACGGTCGCGCGGCTCTAGAGGGGCCATCGCGGTTCGCTCTTCTCCGGCCGCGGGTGCGCGTATGTCGGCTCCTCAGCCTCAACTTCTTCTTCATCAATTGGCATCTTCTCCGAGCTTTCATCACTTCTTAATGTCATAGAACTGACATTCATAATGTTCGGATTAACTGTGGTCTGAGGTTGCAGTGCATCAGATTGATTTTGCACCAGAGTAGATACTACAAGCACCATTCGCTCAATTTACGATTCCATGTACTTGGTTCTCTCTTGCATAGTCTAGGCCAATTTCTCAATGCTTGCTTCGGTAGTGATTTCTATGCTCCCTATTCTCTCTTGCGTAGTCCGAGCACGAGTTGTGAAGTGGTTAGTTAAATTGTTTAGCATCTTTCCATTGGATGCGTTTAGTGAATCTTCAATTAATGGTCCACAACTAGATTGAGGGTCACGAGGCCTCCATTATTGTTGCTGTTCACATCGGGGATAATATTTATACCTTTTTTGTAGTATTTCCAGTGTTGTTCATACCAAGGGCGTGGATTTCCATATCCACCAACAACATTAACCTCATCAACAAATGTTTGAAGCTCAGCAACGAACACCTTGATTCTATCCAAATCCTCAGCAATCGTCTTCCATTCTCCTTCCGTATCTCATGTAGCACATGTGTTGACCATACAGTTGTCAACACCACAGTCAGTCAAACCAAAAACACAAGAAAAGAAACTTTTACTCCCTGGTAACGGCGTCAAACTTGACGAGGCCGTGAGACGCGTGTCGTTATGCTTGGTCAAAGTAATAATTCCTAACTAGCTACTCCACACTAGTAAAGCGGCAAGCAAGGGTCAATTCCCACAGGGAGTCAACTTATTAGTTCTTTTGTTTTCAATATGATCAACTTAATAGTAACCAAAAAGGGGGATTTGGATGAAATTAAACTAGACTACGATTGTAAATATAATAAGAGAAAGCACTTCATTCAACAAGTATTCGCACAATGGATAGATTCGTTGATCATTGACTCCTAATGATGTTCGAGTTCATCTACAATTCATATTCTATGGTTGTCCTAATCCTTGTTCTTGTATAGTTATTAGTCCAACTAGTCATAATAACCCTTAACTAGAACCTTGAAACTATCAAGATTTAATAATCAAGAAGCAATGAACTCAGGAATAGATAGGTGCATGTAGTACCATTGACTTAAGTCGATATTTAACACACAATCAACTCTCTCTCCACATTCACAATCCTAACTAGGTCATGCAATCGATTTGCTACATAAGGATAGGACCTTCGAACTAGGACAAGTCAAACCCTAGCAATATGAATAGGTCTATTCTACTTAGATGATCATGCGAGACAGATAAATCAATTCCAATAAACAACAAGTGCAAGAGAGATAAACAATCCAAATATGAATAAGAACTAATGTAGAAGTCTTACAAATCAACCACATGAAGGCTTCAATTGTTAAATAAAGCAAAAGAGACTACTCTGACATAGTGCTCTCAACATCGTAAAATTAGAATAGGTAAAAGATAGAATGGATGCAAGGTTCCATAAATCCTATTTATTCTTCCTAAAATATAAAAAAAACTAATACTAAAAAGACCAGCACGAAGCTTCATTATAAAGGAGGAAAACGCCCTGAAGTAAATCCTCTAGAAAAGCCAACTCGCGCTACCATCCCAACAGGAGTGCAGTCGCGCCACCTAGGGCGCGGTCGCCCTAACCTCATGTGGTCACTTTGGCTCGTAGGAAGTGGCACGGTCGCGCCCAAGGTTTTGTGGCTTGGCGCGGCTGCGCCTTCTCCTGCGTGATTGTGCCTTCGCCCCTTTGGAAATATTCTCTTCGACTTCTATCTAATGTATGTAATCCTCCTGAATAACACCTCTGCACTGCAAAGTCCGAATTACAGTAATACGCTCCATAACATTGCCAAACCACCTGTAAGCGACGCTAAAAACCATTAGATATGCTATGCAAGATATTGCTTATCAATATGGTTAATGAGTGTAGGATTTTTTTTTATATAATTTGATCTATGGTGAATGGACATTCAAAGAAAATGTGTTTAGCACCTTTAAATGAATTTTAACACGCTACACAGCTAAGAGGTACAATATGTTTTTTTTCTATAACTTTACCTTAGTTGGTAGTCCATTATGTGATAATTTTCAAAGGTTTTTTTACTTTTCGGTATGTGTTAAGTTTCCAGATCCATGAGTGGTAATCTTCAGTTTGTGGTTCATTATTGGATAGAAGCTCGTATGCAAACTTTGTAGTGAAAAGTCCTGATCGAGCAGGGCTCTAAATAAGTTTGTTAGTGATATTATTAATAAGAAGTTGTATTTTTTGGATATAATTCCGGCCTTGGTTGTTAAACACTTGTTTTTTTATTGATTGAAAGTGCATGTTATGCATGTACTGGAAATGCATACTTGTGCTTTACAAGTGCATGCTTATATGTTAAAATTGCCTGCTAATATGCTAAGAATGCAGGCATACACACGTGTTGAAAATATATGTGTTAAAAGTGCATGTTTATCTACCAAATGTGTATGCATATATATGTTGAAAGTGCATCTTATTTGTTGAAAATACATTCAATTCCAGCTAATAGTGCATGTAGAAACAAATAACACAAGAACAAGCTCGGACCTTTGGGAAAAGGCTAGGGCTCTTCTTTTGGGAGTGCAATGTGCTATTTATTCTGGTATTAGGAGAATTGTTATTGAAGGTGACAATCATGTGGTTGTTAATAGTTTGCGGAAATGGGTTCACCCATTGTAGATTTTCATGCTCACTATGGAAGTAAGGGTCCTCTTACAAGGTTCCCAAGAAGTGTGGATTAATCACTGTTTCAACGATGCAAATCAAGCAATTGATTTTCTTTCTAAGAACGCCATCCAATGTGACATTTCCATGACCTTGTCAATATATGTGGTCGTACAATGTTGTGGAGCTTTCACTTGTTATTGAAGAAATTATTCATGATTATCCATAAGGATGAGTTAGGTTGGTCCTTCTGTCGGAAGGCAACCTAGTCTTGAACTATGTAGAAAAATCAATAATGCATGTAAATTTAATTACAACTTTATATGTTGAAAGTGCATGTCTATGTGCTAAAAGTGCATGCTTATATATTAATAATGTGTATGAAACTACATGCATATAGGGCCTCCGGCTTGCACTTTTAGGCCTTGGGCTTGAATTTTTTTCCAGAAAAGTTGACAAAAAATGACATGCATAAAAAAGCCTTTGTCTTGCATTTTTTTCTTCCAAAAAAGCAGGAGAAGAATGACATGCATAAAAGGGCTTCCACCTTGCATTTTTTGTGCTATTATCATGAATTAGATGACCTATGTTGGTTATAGGAACTAGCCACTTAGTTCTTGTAACTAATAATCCTTAGTTTTAATGATAACAAACTGCCTTATGAACTAATATGTGTATTGAGTAAGATATCGCAGGAAATCGATAGGCATTTGAGTTATTTAGGAGGTTTAAGCATGGAAAGTAACGAGCTAAAGTGGCGATACAAGAGCGATTCCAGCGAGAAGAATAATGCTCAAGACGCTTAATTAGGAGCAAGGAAACCGAGTGACACTGGAGGGAACCGAACAAGAAGAATGAAGAATCGAGCTACAGAGAAGTGAACCGCTCAAGGGGACCGAATACACTGAAGGGGACCAAGCTCATATATATGGAAGAAATCTTTCAAGAGCTATAGAAGGAAAGATTTGATTCGTTAGAGATTTACCAGATTCGAGATCTTAACTGTTGAAGCAAGTTTGTCGTTATACTCGGCTAGTTTAGATTTAGTGGTTTATTTATTATTATCTTCATGCTTTTAGGTGACTATTTCCTGACGATTATGCCATAGTATAAATAGTTAGTTCATTTATCTTTAAACATGGTTGTTGAACGAGAGAGAAAGAGTTCATCTTGATTTAGGACTTAGTCAATAATAGGAGAGTTTAGGAAGAAACTAAGAAGTATGTGTTCACCTAATAGTTGTAAGTTCTACTAGAAATCAAATCAACAACGTTTTGGAATTAAGTGTTTATTTGTTCTTAGTCTTGTATTTCCGCACAAAAGTTCAATCTTTAGTTAGGGCTAAGATCTTCACGATCCACAATTGGTATCAGGGCAGGATCCAATTCCAATACGACAATGAAGAACTCAGAGTTCAACCTCGGCATGTCCCTCAACAAACCTCACCATCTTCGAGAAGTGTAACTTGATTGGTGGATGGGAGTGCACACGACGTTCATTCAAACCCAAGACTACCAATGCTGGAAAATCATAGAGCTTGGAGAGGAGGTACTCCAAGAGTTGAAGGAAAGAGCGCAATGGAAACCAGATCACTACGCCAAGATGGAGAAGAATGTAAAAGCTCCACAACTGATTATGTGTGGACGCACCCGCACGGATATTGACAAAGTCATTGGAATACAAACGGCCAAAGACATGTGGGAAGTCATCATCTCCATACACAGAGGGAGCAAAGACCAGAAGGATACCAAAAATTTCACGCTTCAAAGGGAGATTCAGTCCTTCAAACAACTCCCTCGTGAAAACGTGTCAGCCTGCCAGTCGCGCTTCACAATTCTGATCAACAAATTGACTGCCTCGGGTGTAGTCGTCCCTCCCTCAGAGCAGACACTGCCTGACATCTATGCTATGAGCGAAAAGTTCGAGCTCACTCGAATAATCGCTCTCATGTCTCCAGACTGCAAGAAGCTTTCAGTGGTTGACATATTTGGCAAGTTCTTTGACGAAGAGAATGCTGACTCACTAAAGGGCTTACGAGTAAAAGAAGCCACTAGAACTACGTTGAATCTCACAAAGGTGCTTGAGAAGATGGACATCAATGACGGTGAAGAAGATGAGGACGATGATACAGAAGTAACTCTCATGAAAAAGATGGTAAAGAAGTGGTTCAAGAAGAGAGCTGGACCAGGAGAATCATCATCCTCGGCTAAGTGTGATCTCAAGGAGTATACTTGCTATAACTACCAGGAGAAGGGACATCTTGCCAAGACGTGCAATAACCCAAAAGTAGAGGCCATTGGGAAGAAGGCACTTTTCTCAGCATGGGGAGAAGAAGATTATGAAGCTGACCTACACGAAGGATTCCAAGACAAATGTCTCATGGCCAATGTAGAGGCTCTTACTTCAGAGATAAAAACTCTCGATTTCTTCCCCAATCGCTTAAACATTCTTGAAAAGAAAGACCTTATTAATATGATTAAGGGGCTACTAGAAGACACTGAAGCTTTAGAATCTCAAATCACAGAATATGAAGAGGAAGTAATTGAACTACTTAGTGAATGTCTAGACTTGTCCACTAGGTTAGCTGACAAAGAAAAGGCCTTAGTAAAATCTAGGGAACTGAGTCTGATGATGAAATCATGCGAGGGCTGCAAGGGTAAGCAACCTCAAGGGGGGTTGTTAAAGGATTTAGAACTCAAGGTAGAAAGCGACTTAGGGCTAATTCTTGCGAAGATCACCGAACTAACACAATCTTTTGATGAAAAACGGTGAACCAAACCGTCTTTGTAAAAGCTAGACATGGATTAGGATATGACTTAGATTCCTCCAAGTGCTCGAGTGCTAATGAGAAGCTCACCAGAGAATTAAGTGAAAAAGTTGAGACTTTAGACAAGGCCCTTCAAATATGTAGAAGAAAGAATGAATTCTTAGAGAAAAAGGTTAAGGCACTTGAACAACCATTAGGGGATGAAAATCACTGGTTTCATGGGGAAAAGGTTCATAAGATGTATGTGATCCAAGCCCAAGGGAATGCCACAGACATAATAGATCCCAAGATTAAGGATATGAAGCCCTTTAGACCTGGAGAGAGAAAATATGGTTATGTGAAGTACAATGAATGATGTGAAGTACAGTGAATCGTGTGAAGTACAATGAATGGGCAAATATAGTTATGTGAAGTATAATGAATGGTGCAGATTTTGTGGTAACAATGGTCACACTATACACTCTTGCAAGAAGAAGCAAGCACTAAGTAAAAAGGAATTCATGTCACCCGCTCGCGCTACAAGTGAACTGAGTAGCTTGAATGAGTCTTCTTACTTATTGCCTTCCTCTTCATCTAAATGCCAAAGGCTCGATCGTAGTACCTCTCCTCATACTAATCAGAAAGCAAATTCACCTAGAAAAGTTGAGCTTCAATGGGTTTTAAAAGTTTGATTGCTTATTTACAGGGAAACTGGAGCAGCGAGAACAAATGGTATATAGACAGTGGCTGCTCATGTCACATGACTAGAGATAAGGAGAGACTATGAAGTTTTCAAGAATATGACGGTGGAAGTGTATCATTTGATGAGAAGAGAGCTAGAGAAATCACTAGACATGGAAAGGTACATCTCAATGACAAGATAGAGATCCAGATGGTGAACTTTTTGGAGTGCCTTCGCTACAATCTCTTAAGCGTAGCTCAACTATGTGATGAGGGGCCAAACGAGGTGACCTTTAATACCTCGAATTGCTTTGTGAGAAATGCTACTGGGGAAATCATCTTAAGGGGGAAGCGATTCAACAACACGTATATATTCGACTTCAGCTTCATCCCAAAGAGTCACCTTTGTCTTGCCTCTATAGAAGATCAGATCGACTTATGGCATCAACGACTAGGGAATGTCAATCTTCATCTTCTACATAAGATACGTGCAAAGGAGCTAGTCCGCGGCTGACCTCTCATCAAGATAGAAAACATGACACACTGTGCTAATTGTGTCAAGGGAAAGCAAGTCAGAAGCTCGTTAAAAGCTAAGAAGGACATCACTACAAAGAAGCCCCTTGAGCTGCTTCACATGGATCTCTGTGGGCCAATGCATGTTCAAAGGTCTGGTGAATCATGCTACATATTTTTTATTGTTGATGAATACTCCAGGTTCACTTGGAACTCATTCATGTGCTCCAAGGATCAAGCCTTCTCGCGCTTCAACGAGTTAGTCGCTTTACTCGAGAAATCTCTATCTCTGAAGGTGCTCTGTATAAGATCAGATCATGGAACTGAATTTAAGAATGGAGATATGCTGAGCTACTACATTGAAAGGGGAATCACTCACAACTTCTCAGCCCCTAGGACCCCACAACATAATGGAGTGGTTGAAACAAAGAACCAAATGTTAGTAGAGATGGTGTGAACCATGCTACTTACAAGTGGAGTCACTATCTCTCTATGGGCTGAAGCGATGAACACTGCATGCTATATCACCAACAGAGCCCTTCTACGACCTTCACTAGGCAAGACTCCGTACGAGCTGATCAAGGAATACCTCCAAGCATATCTCATTTCAGGGTATTTGGATGCAAGTGTTATGTGCTGAATAATGGAAAAGATAATTTAGGCAAGTTCGATGCACGAAGAGATGAAGCAATCTTCCTTGGCTATGTCCCAGCAAGCAAAGAATACAAGGTGTTCAACCAAAGAACAAGAACCTTCGAGGAGAGCATACATGTAGTGTTTAATGAAGGCGCATTCCTCTCTTCTTCGTCAAATACCTGTGATCCATTCTCAAAAGTCGCCCCCTTAGAAGCTTCCTCAGATATTGATCGAGCCCCTCCTCCTAAAGCCTTAAATACACTCTCCCTTTCATATACGGCCTCGGTTCCCGCAGGACCAGACTCAGACAGTGATAACAAAGGTCCCTCCTATTCAGACAATGCTTAAAGCACAAAGCCTCCCACTAGAGCCTTTCAACAAAAAAGTGCTCATCCTCGAGAGAACATGCTCACCCTAGTCCTTTCTGGGGATCCACACTCGCTCTCGTGTAACTCAACTACCACCTCTGGAGGCAATCGTTGAAGCACTTGATGAAACAACTGATGAAACCAGCCTTTGTGCTTTCAACGCCTTTGTCTCACTCACTGAACCTAAGAACATCAAAGAAGCCATCGTTGATCCAGATTGGGTGGCATCCATGCAAGAAGAGCTTCATGAGTTCGAGAGGAATAAAGTCTGGCGTCTAGTTCCTAAGCCCTCCAATCACACCATCATAGGCACTCCTGAGTCTTTTGCAACAAGCTCGATGATTCAGGAGTTGTGGTAAGGACCACATCACGTTTAGTAGCACGAGGGTACAATCAACAAGAAGGGATCGATTATGACGAGACCTATGCTCCAGTTGCTAGATTAGAGGCCATTCGTCTTTTAGTTGCCTTTGCTTCACATAAGCGCTTCAAGCTGTTTCAAATGGATGTGAAGACGGCCTTCCTAAATGGTGTGTTCAACGAAGAAGTGTATGTAAAGCATCCCCTGGTTTTTGAGGACTCGACTCACCCAGAGCACGTGTATTTCCTGGACAAGCCTCTCTATGGGCTAAAGCAAGCACCAAGAGCATGGTATGAGTGCCTCTTCAAGTATCTCCTCGTCAACAACTAAAAAATGGGTACAATCGACAAGATGTTCTTCATCCAGGAACATAAGGACGACATCCTAGTGGTTCAGGTATACATTGATGATATTATATTTGGCTCCACTAACATGTCGCTTGTAGAAAAATTCAAATATGTGATGAGCAGCAAGTTCAATATGAGCATGATAGGGGAACTCAACTTCTTTCTCGGACTGCAAGTGGTGCAAAAGGTTGAAGGCATTCAAATTCACCAACAAAAATACCTAAGGAAGATCATAAAGAAGTTTAGGATGGACAATAGCAAGCCCCTTCACACTCCAGTGTCCACATACACTAAGCTTGATGCAGACGTTAACGGACCAAAGGCGAATGAAACACTCTACATAGGTATGGTAGGATCTTTAATGTACTTAACTGCCTCTAGGTCCGATATTGTTTTTGCAGTGAGTCTTTGTGCACGTTTCCAATCTGATCCAAGGGATTTGCACGTTGCCATTATCAAGCGTATCCTTCGCTACTTGAAAGGGACTGCCAACCTTTGTTTATGGTACCCTAAGAACTAGGAACATACCCTTGTTGGATACACAGATGCTGACTATGCATGTTATCTCTTTGATCATAAGAGCACCTCAAGCATGGCACAATTCCTTGGCCCTTGTCTCGTTTCTTGGGGCTCTCGCAAGCAAAATTCAGTAGATGTGTCCACCACCGAGGCAGAATTCATAGCAACCGCTTCTTGTTGTGCTCAACTCCTATTGATTAATCAACAACTCACAAACTTCGGCATTTCGATAGGCTCAATTGAAATAAGGTGTGACAACACAAGCGCAATCAATATCTCAAAGAACCTTGTGCATCACTCTTGAACCAAGCACATTGACGTGCGACATCACTTCCTTAGAGATAATGTGGAGAAGAAGCACATAGAGCTCACCCACTGTAGAACTGAGGATCAAATAGCAGACATTTTCACCAAGGCCTTGAACAAGGAACCATTCATCAAACTCAGACTACTTGATCCTCTTTCATTAAGTATCTCCTTCCACGTAAGCCTCTCCCTTGATCTTGTGTACTTCAACGCTTCTTTTAATTTGGGAACTTAGGACTAATACGTGCAAACCTAGCCTATACTCTTAGGGGTATTCGTCCTTCACATGCTCTATGTGATGCTAAATGATAAATGCTTAGTTAGGCCCTTCTAGAATTGAAGTATTGATTGCTAAAAAAATTGATCCATATGCATGTTATTCATTTTCAAGCCCTTATATATATGCATGATGATCGCTTCTTAACCTTATAATCAAGCCCCCCAGATATGAATCGTCTTTATAGGCCAGTCCCTTAACCTTGGTTTTAATGTTACTTTCCCTATGACTAGATAAGCCACAACTGGGAATATTCATTGAGATGTCAAAAAGCCTACCCATATTTACTTAGCACTTATTGTTTTTGAAAGAGATTCTATGTCCCATTATGTGTGTGAGATTATTATGTGCTTAAGCGAGTTAAATTATCCTACCGAGAATGGGAACTGAGACATAATGCATCAGTACATAGGGACCAAGTAAGTATAATAGATGTCATGCGCAGATTATGAATAACACGTCCTTGGGGACCAAGTGACCCAGAATAGAGTGAAGCGCATATTAGATTAGGAACTGAGTGTAGGTACCGACAGAGTTATAGGGACCAAGCGTCTCAACGGTCTACTATCTTCTAGGCACTCGTTACTCGCCAGCTCACCAACGACTACTTGCTTCTGCGATAAATGAGGCGCCGTTCCTGATTCGAAATTAGGCCATTGTGATTTGACCATTCACTGCTCTTCATAAATAGCCATGTACACCAGATTCAGCCTCCATTCACCGCTTTCACACTATTCACTCTCTCTACTTAATCCCTCATCTCTCCCAAGCATTCATCTCTCAAATCTGCACCTCTCCTTCACTCGCAGCCATCTCCCCTTCACATCTACTCTCTCAAACACACAAATTGTCAACCCAAAGAACATCAGCCCCGAGCAGTGGGAGGAATACCTAAAATTCAAGGCTTTAATGGAGAGCTCAGCAGTCACCTCTTTATCTCCTAGCAAAGGTGCTCGACCTACCAACGGTCGAAGGGTATGCGTCTCTGCCCAAGAATAATTGGCCCTCAGGCAAGGCCGAGATCCTTGATCTACTAGTAGGAAATGTGCGTCCAAAGGAGATAAAGACGCACATGCTAAGCTTCGGAACCAAGCTCCTTCACTACATCATGTTGCGCAACATCATCCCCGACAAGAGAAGCGCGACACAGTAACGATCGCGGATGCATGCTTGTTGCACGAAGTCATTGAAGGCAGTATCATCGACACACCGTGTCTGATCCTCTCGCACATGCTGACAATCAAGATGCACAAGAATCATACACTCCTCTATCCCCACATAGTGAAGAAGTTCATGGTCGAGTTGGGGATATACATGCCCGTAAAGAAAACGCCTTGTGAGAGCATCATAAATGAGACCAGACTACGCAGTCTGCTTAAACACGCTAGCATGGATGCACCAGGGGAAAAGCTACTACTAGGATCCACACCTCGAACCGAGACCAAGGCCGAGTCCAAACCCAAGCCAAAAACCTCAGCCCCTCCCAAATATGAGCCCAGACCTCGACGAATGAAGAGCCCCTTGAAGGAGCCTAAGCCTCTGCTACCGCCGAACATGAGCTCAGAGGAAATATAGCTTCGCATCTTAGAGGTTGTGCTCCAGACTAACCGGCATCTTTTAGTCCTAAGGTGCATGATTGATTGGAACCTTCACCATATGAAGGCGCTCATGATAGGGCCTTTAAAAAAGGGTTGTGAATACGCTGGCGAGGATGAATATCATTGTGAGTAGCTGCTGTTTCCGTTCTCTTTAGGGATCCTTAGAAAATCCAAAAGCCCATCTAAATGTCTTGTCTTTTTGCTCTTTTTTTACTATCTCTTGTGTCTGCTCTTATATATTTTTAATGATACATATGCATTGTTTCACTAACCTACTTGCTCTAGTGCATACTGAGATAGGGATAGACTTGATCTGTTTTCTTTATTATCACTTACTCATTCCTGTTGAAGGCACGCACGTGCTACTCTTATCTTCCATTGATTAATATTGAGCATTCATTTTTACATGATGTCAAAAGGGGGAATATTACAGGCATATGAGTTATTTAATTTAGGGGGAACTAGAACATATGACGGTTAAAGGGTGGTGTGTATTACTTGTTCATTGATTAAGGGGGAATTGAAAGCTACTTCCTTCTCATCTCTATTGTATGCATATGCCAAGATTCTAAGTTTGTCATCATTAAAAAGGGGAAAATAGTTAGTTATAGGAATTAGCCCCTTAGTTCTTGTAACTAATAATGCCTCAGTTTTAATGATAACAAACTGCCTAATGAACTAATATATGTATTGAGTGAGATATCGCAGGAAATCGGTATGCCTTTGATTTATTTAGGAGGTTTCAGCATGGAAAGCAACGTTCTGAAGTGGAGATACAAGAGCGAGTCCAACGAGAAGAATAGTGCTCAAGGAGCTTAACTAGGAGCAAGGGAACCGAGTGACACTGGAGGGAACCGAACAAGAAGAATGAAGAATCGAGCTGCAGAGAAGTAAAGCGCTACACGAGGAGGACACGCTCAAGGGGACCGAATACACTGAAAGGGACCGAACGCGTATATATGAAAAGAAATCTTTCAAGAGCTATAAAAGGAAATATTTGATTCGCCAGAGATTTACCAGATTCGATATCTTAACTGTTGAAGCAAGTTTGTCATTATACTCGGCTAGTTTGGATTTAGTAGTTTATTTATTGTTATCATCATGCTTTTAGGTAACTAGTTCCCGGTGATTATGCCATAGTATAAATAGTTTAGTTCGTTTATCTTTAAACGTGGTTGTTGAACGAGAGAGAAAGAGCTCATCTTGATTTAGGATATAGGCAATAATTAGGAGAGTTTAGGAAGAAACTAAGAACTGTGTGTTCGCCTAATAGTTGTAAGTTCTACTAGAAATCAAATCAACAACGTGTTGGAATTAAGTGTTAAATTGTTCTTAGTCTTGTATTTCCGTACAAAAATTTAATCTTTAATTAGAGGTAAGATCTTCACGATCCACAACCTAGATTTGTTCTCATTTCACTTCAATCACATCCTATATCTTATAGTATGATAAATAAATACATAGTGAAATTTGGGAATTCGCATACAGGCCACTAGTATTAAAGTTCCTCTGAATTCCCGCACAAAAAACTCCCAACCCAAACTAATCATCCCCAACATAGGCATCCACATTCATCTTGATCACACCATTAGAAGGCGGTGACCAACAGTTGTGGTCCAGGTCGTTTGATGAGGTTGTTTTTGATTTGTGAAGCACTCGACTTGAACAAAACCTAGTGTAATCTACAGTATATCGAAGAAGACCATCCCTTAGCATGCCCACATTGATGAATTCTGGTTCGAACAACCCTTTATTTCTTAGCGCCCAAGCAATCCAACTCTCTAACTTTGTTCAATTCTCATATTTAATTAATCTTTCATAATTTCTTATTTTCTTGATAATTTATGAATATAGCAAATATATTTTTACTAAATAATTATTTTTTCTAATAAATATATTCTATCTATTATAATTACTAAATGAGTGACAAATTATATATTTATTATTATTATAATATTGTATTATACTAATAAAAAAAATTATGACCTCCTTTTAATATTGTTCCAAATATTGCAATATTACTGTTGGTAGTCTTACTATTCATGGACGGATTCACGGCCCCCAGTGGAACCATGTAATTAGTAATTTTTTCATTTTACATTTTTAAAAAATTACAAATCTATATTTACATAGTAAATTTAATAACATTATATAATTTTTTATTCTTATATGATAAATTTGATCTGATAATTTTATAAATTATGGATAATCTGATACATTTGTCTCATTTTTTGGCTATATCATCTTTAGTTATAATTTTATTTATTTATGATTTATTTGATAATATTGTAATTTTTTTATTAAAAATATATCTAAAAATATTCTCGGTTTAACCAGAACTAGATTTCCATGCTTATAAGTTTATACCCCAATAATTCAAAATTCTGAATCCGCCTCAACTGTTGTATGTACTCCTTTGGACCCAAAAAAAACTGATAATTCATATATATATATATATCCGTCTCTTTTATTTGAGAAGTATATATCCCTCTCAAAAGACAGCCATGCGGCGGATAATATTATTTACGTAAAAAATTATTAAGGAGTAAATCAAGTTTATATCTCGATACAATGAATCCAAATGTGTGCTTATGAATAGGTGAGATAGTTAATGATTGAATGGGATAAATTAATACTGGCGGTAGCCATCCTAGGTTGAGTTCGATCTTTTTCTTTTCTTTCTGAATGAATAATTGCATGTGAATAAAATCATTGTTTTTGATGGATCGATCGAGGTGTTCATGTAATGCAAACCACCACAATAACACATCTTCCTCCGCAGGAGTTATGTTTTGTCCTTATTATCCCAAACGAGACGGCTTGGAATCTGCCCTCCCTTTTTATGTTCTGTCTTGTAATATTTGGATTTATTTCAGCCGTTCCAATGGTCTACTTAATCATTAGGTTGCTCTATTAATGTACGTAAGATATTAACATAATCTAAGCCGTCTAGTTTCCTTTTCTATTAGACGGCCAATAATAAAGTGAACATGTTTCCCTCAATACATTTCAAAGCAATTAAATTCGTGAGTAACAGTCTCTAAACGAGGGGTATGATAACCGCAGTATAATAAAATTATTGACTATCAAATCATTATATGTTTGTAGACGACAGTATTCATTTTACGGATTTTGCAGATGATTTTTTCGCCCTTTATAAATTGTTGGATCGAGAGGCTTCTGCACAAGCAAAGTCTCTAGGATTTGGAGTTGACGGAAGAGAAAAGTTAAACAATAATGAACAAGAATGTTTCTCTCCAAAGTGAGAAATTTAGATTCCTATTAAATCAAGGAGAAAACTCACTACTACATTGTATTGAAGGTTGCTTTTAATTGTTTTTACAAATGAATCTCCCTTTTTTTTCTATAGAAACATAGAACTCTCGCCTTTCGTACAAAAAACATTTACTCTACCTTGCAAAACACTCAATAACTCTCTAGAAATAGGAAAGGCAGTAACCCTTCACTAGTTATTCTTTTCTCCTATTTATATACTAACCTAACTCTAGCTTTTCATACAAAATAATATACAACGTGTCTAAATCCTGATTGGCTAGCAAGAAAGAATCTTCTTAATTCTGATGAACAACTAAAGCACGCCAACAACATCTTGACACGTAATCAAGCACTCTAACAACTTCTGAGCACACCTCGCAACTTGATGGATCATCTACCATTTGTATGGCTCATATTCCAGCTCTCTATGCCACTTGCGATGATTAAAGAACATCATTTAAAATGTGCGCTTATACAAACCAGGTTGAAAGTGCGTCCTCTGTCGTTTTTTGGCAAATAGGAATTTCTAGCTCGGGTACTTGCTTCTCTTCCTTGTTTTCTTCAGCTAGCTTGAAAACGTTGAAACGAGACTTGTATACGCTGTAAATTAAGCGACCATTATACTGTGTAAGCTACACGTGTAAGTTTCCTTACATATTCTTTAAACTCTGTAAACACTTGATTTCCAATAACGATTAAGTTTGTAATCATCAAAACTAGAGAAACTAAGTTAAGCTACCTCAGTCCAACTAACATTTTCCGCCTTTTGATGATTTTGAACTTATTTGAACCATTCACAAGAAATCATAACAATTGAATAATATCTCGCTTAAAATATTAGAACAAGCTAAACTTTCACTTACACTTCACTTTATCTTTAAATCCAGTATATCTTTCATCCCCCTGAGACTAAGACGTGGGTTTGAATCCTTCTTGACTTTGGTGAATGTTTAAGCATGCCTACATGCACACTTCAAAATTCCCCCTTTTTACATCATCAAAAATGCAGTCATTGTACAACATTTAGGAAACTTTCAGAACTCCTTAAGTATACTAACTTCTTAAGCATGCATGAATGTCAATAAGGTCAAGTTATGCACAAAATTACTTAGACAATCAAACACAATTAGCGAGACTGGATAAGCATGCATCTTATATTCATTAAGAAATGTTCAACACACATAGGAAAAATATACAAAAGGTTAGCAAAATAAGCGGGCGTAGACAAAAAGGTTTAGAAAAGTGGGTAAAGACTGACTAGCAAACTACTCTTTCCTCTTAACTACACTCTTCTCGACTTGAAGCATTTCACTTGCTACCTTCGCGATCTGAGTGAGCTGGTACGCTGTCAGCGAGAGTCTATCAACCTGTTTCTTCGAGCTTTCTCGAATAGCAGTATCAATCTTTTTGGGAGCTTTCATCACTGCGAAGTTCCCAACAGTCGAGCTTGAACTTACCACTAGTTCTTCCTTTGACTGGCGCTTGATAGGTACCTTCTCTTCTTCAGCGTCAGATTCGTCAACATCCTCAAGATCATCAAGCACACTTTCAGAGAGAACTTCATCAAACAGTTCTTCGTTCTCTATGGAGTAAATACCGTGCTTTTGCATGAGTTTCTTGATGATGTGAGGAAACGGAATATCAACCATAGTATTCGCCATGGAAGTGTACATGTGTGTGTACATAATTTGCGGAGTGTCTATCAGCTTGCGCTTCAAGCATTTGTGCAGGAGCACCCCATCGGAAATTGTCACCACAACTCGCTTATCTTTGCGCGGCATGATGTTGCGGACGGTTATGTAATGTACAATTCGAAGTGGATAAGGTAAAAAATCGACCTTGAGCTCTTTCTCGTTGGCAAACTGTCCAAATAAGTCTTGCTTGATCTTGCTGGATCCCCTTGGCCAGTTCTTCTTGGCAACAAAGCTGAAGCTACCATATCCAGTGGTCATTCTAATTGCTTCAGCGAACTCAAAAACTGGGATGAACATTGGCTTCTTGTTCCAGGTCAGCACTACCATCTCGCTGGGGTGAAACTGGTCTATTGGATCATAAGGCTTCATATTGGAGTAGAAATCCTTGATCATGTCTGGATTGGCCTAGGTGGGAGCTAATTTCAACTTATCCCAGCATTGAGTTGAGCATCGTGTAGGCTTCTTCAATCTCGAACTTAGCCTTTAAAGCCTTCCACGTCTCTGGAACAGTAATCAATGACGAAAGCAACTGTCGCTTGGCTATTCCTTGGGAGATAAGAGGGAGATTAGAGGGGATAGAGGGTAGCTAAGAAGAGATAGTAGGCATTACCCGTTTATGGCGCTTGGCACTTGTCTTTTTCAATGATGATGGCTCCGACTTTTTCTTAATGGGCTACTCTGGATCTTCTTCTTTCTCTGCCTCATCATCGTCCTCATCATATACTTCTTCTTCTTCACCGGGTGAGCTTGCAGTGAGGTGGTATGGTCTATTCTTCTTGGAAGAACTCTGTTTAAAAGGCAAGCTTTGAAGCTTCTCGCTCAACTCGTGTCTGAGCGGCTCAAACTCTTCAGTTGGCATTGGATGGTGCACTATAATCTCTTTTCCCTTTTTAAGTGGGATTGACTCACCAAACCCTGAGACAACTACCTTATGCTTCGGCTTGAATGGGGAGTCCTCTATAACCACATGCACCTGGGGCTGTTCCACTAAGGAAGAAGGTGGAGGAGTCTTCTCGCGAGATTCTTGCTTCTCCATCTTTTCAACTTCCTTATCTCTAGACTGTTCTTGAGACAACTTGTCTTGAGCGAACTGAGTTTGAGAGGTGGGAGGTTGTGTTTTGTGGAGATGGAGTGTTTTTATTCTAGGTGTGGGATGAGCCGGTTTGGTCTTGGAAAGCCATGAATTTCTTGTATTGCTCTTGCTCCTTAGGTGTGAGCTTGCTCATGAAAGAGTCTTGGGCAAGGTTTGTGGAAGTCATTGGTGTGTGGAGTGTGAGAAAGGTAAGCGTAAGGGAGTATGAAGTGAGTAGAGACTGTCTGAGTAGGATATGAGAGAGATGAGAGATAGAAAATAGGTAAGGGGAACTATGAATAGTAGATTTACATATTTATAGGGTCGCTCAAAACTCGGTCTGCTCCAAACCTCTCTGTTCAGAACGTTCACATTCCAACGGTCACATTCTGGCAGTCCAATGGCTAGTTCTGGTACAAAAAAAATGTAACATAAAATGTGACATAAAATATACATGTAGTATAGCATAATATGCATGCAATGGAAAAAAGAAATAGTAAACACATAGTCACACATATATATAGATAGGATTAATATCATTTTCACTCATGAATACTTCCATATGTAGCTTAAAGAATTAGGAAGCGTTACAGAGGAGGGGGATAAAGAGTGGGAAGTGTAATCATGAATCATTTCTCGTTTTGCCTTTCATATGAGCTAGAAGCGATCATCATGTTCTTACTAATGGTAGAAAATGAATAAGCATGCAAAATCATAAGCACATAATCATGAGGAATGCTAAATGAAAATCATTCTTGTTATGACCATTTCGGAGTAGATAATGTATGCAAAGAAGAAAGTACTAATCATCATTCCTAAGTTCCCAAATGAGTAAAATGGTGCATAATTTAGTCAAAGATAGGGGAGAATATCGTGCTTAACAAGGTTACCTCAGTCAATGGGAAGCATTCCCAGTAGCAACATCAAGTGTAAGAAGGGCAACCTCTTTAGAGGCTTCGTGAATATGTCAGCTACTTGTTCCTCCGTTCTACAAAAAGTGAGCTTGATGTTCTTCTTTTCTACATGGTCCCTTAAGAAATGGTGCCTTACGTCAATGTGTTTGGTCCTCACATGATGTACAGGGTTCTCGGACACGTTGATGGTGCTAGTGTTGTCGCATCTAATCTCTATAGTTCCTAGCTTGACTTCATAATCTCGAAGTTGTTGTTTGAGCAACACAACATGGGATGCACATAAGGCCGTTGCTATGTATTCAGCTTCCGTAGTAGAGGTCGATGTGCAGTTTTTCTTCCTATATCCCCAAGAGAGAAGTGAGGGACCTAAGAACTGCGCCATGCCTGGTATGCTCTTGCAATCAACAAGGTAGCCAGCATAATCAGCGTCCATGTACTGAACAAGCGAGATAGAGCCACCCTAAGGGTACCACAGAAAAAGATTGTGTGAGCCCTTTAGGTAACGCCGGATTCTCTTTATGTTGACAAGGTGGCTTGCTCAAGGGTCGCTTTGAGCTCTAGTAGATAGGCTATCTGCGAACACAATGTCTGGACGTGAAGCTGTAAGGTACATGAGGGAGCCCACAATTCCTCTATAGGTAGTCTCGTCTACCTTTCTTCATCCAAGTCTGCATCATGCTTGGTCGTCGTGGAGATAGGAGTGGGGAAGGGTTTGCTGGAGTCCATAGAGAACTTCAATATCTCCCTTAGGTACTTTTGCTGGTGGATCTGGATGCCATATTACTTTTGAACTACTTGCAATCCAAGGAAATAGTTAAGCTCATCTATGAGTCTCATGTTGAACCTTGAGCTCATAGTTTCTTTAAAGTCACGCACAAACTCTTCATCAGTGGACCCAAAGATGATGTCATAAACGTGCACATGTACGATAATGATGTCCCCCTTAAGCTCCCTTATGAAGAGTGTCTTGTCCACAACCCCTCTTCTATAGTGATGCTTGATGCGAAACTCATACATGCAATCATACCATGCTCGGGGCGCTTGTTTCAGACCATAGGGTGCCTTGTCGAGGTAGAACACAATGGTCTGGGTGAGCTTGATCTTCAAAACCAGATGGTTTCTTCACATACACCTCTTCATTCAAGCTTCCATTGAAAAATATTGTTTTGATGTCCATTTGGTATAGCTTGAAGTTCTTCAAGGTGGCGAACGTAATCAACAATCGAATAGCCTGCAAGCGAGCTACAAGAGAGTAGGTCTCGTCGTAGTCTATCCCCTCTTGTTGACTATACCCCTGTGCCACCAACCATGCTTTGTTCCTCACAATGTTCCCTGAATCACCGAGCTTGTTCTGGAATACCCAACGCGTGCCTGTGATAGTCTTGTTGGGGAGGCTGGGAACGAGCCTCCAGATCTTATGTCGCTCAAACTCCATGAGCTCCTCTTTCATCGCCACTATCTAGTCTAGATCCAAGATGGCTTGCTGGATGTTCTTTGACTCGATTAGGGACATAAAATAGTGGAACGTCATGAGACTGTTGAGTTGCGAACGTGTGAAGACTTTGTCTGCAAAAGGAGTGAGAATCTGGTCTGGCTTATGGGAGGTCTTTTGTTTATAGTTGCGCGTGTTCATAGTGATGGCTTCCGGAAAGAGATATGTGGAAGTTGGAGTTGTCTGAGAAGAGTATGCCGCTGCGGAGGTAGCTGAAGTGGAAGAAAGGGTCGCTAAAGCATGTAGGAGGGTCGTTGAAGGCTCTGAAGTCGATGTAGCGTCCTTGTTGGGGGTCGTTGAAGTCATCTTCGAGGTCGATGGGACTTTGGGAGGTTTGCTTTGTGCTTTGGAGGTCTCCATGGGACACGCTTGGTTCTCGTTGAATCTTATGGAGGGGGGGATGAAGAGGAGGAGGGGGTTACTAAAACAAGCTGTGAGCCTCTGCCAGCAATGAGGGAGCCCACCTCACCTTCAGCTTGACTTGTTCCCTCAGTGCTTGGTTGATCCGGTTCAGTGATCTCTTAATGTGGATCTTGTTAAGCGTCCTCTTGTGTTGAGTCTTAGTTGGAGCCGTCTTCTTGAGCGCCTTCATTCTGGGATGAGGGAGCATGATGGGGATCCTCGTCATCGTCACTATCAGTCTCATAGGAGGTGACTAAAGAGGGATAGTGAAGAGGAGCTTGGTGTGAAGGGCTCTTATCATCTTTGTTGGCAGTATCCTCTTGAACGGGTCTCTTGTCAAACGACACATGGATGCTCTCTTCTAACTTCTTGGTCCTCTTGTTATGTACCCTGTAAGCTTTACGAGAAGGAGAATAACCAAGGAAAACAGCCTCATCATTACGATCATCAAACTTACCTACGTCGTCCTTACCGTTATTGTGCACATAACACTTACACCCAAAGACGTGTAGGTAGGAGAGGTTAGGAGTCTTCCCTTTGATCAGCTCGTATGGTGTCTTCTTTAAGATGGGTCTCAGCATGGCTCTATTGATAATGTAACACGCGGTGCTTATATCATGTGCCCAGTAATGCTTAGAAAGGTCGCTTCCAAGGAGCATCGTTCGAGCAATCTCTTCAAGCGTCATTTTCTTTCTTTCTACAACACAACTCTATTGTGGGGTCTTGTGCACTAAAAATTTATGATTGATCCCTCGTTCCCTGCAAAATATTAAAACTTGTCCATTCTCGAACTCCAGCCCTTGGTCTAAGCGAATGCATCTGAGAGGGACACCTAGTTGCTTTTCTAAGAGTAGAACTAAAGGCAAAATTCGTCAAAGGCTTTGTCCTTACTCCTAAGAAAGAGGGGCCAATTAAAGCGTGAGTAATCATCCACTAGCACAAATATATATCACTTACCTCCAGTGCTTTGGAGTTGAATTGGACCACAGAGGTCCACGTGGAGTAACTCTAAGGGTCGCTTGGTAGTTACCATCTTCTAGGTGGGAGATGATGGTTGGCGAGTGATATTGGCTTGCACGCATTCAGAACACTATTTCAAGGAGACCTCAAACGAGCTCCCTTGAATGTAGCTTGTGCAAGAGATGCAAGCTTGCGTGCCCTAAACGATGGTGCCATAGATTGGACTGTTCTTGGGAGGTCGCTAAGCATAGATACTTGGAAGGTGTAAAAGAGTGATCAAAGAGATATGTATTGTCTACTCTCTTACCCTTCATGATTACCTCTTTCGTTGAGTCTTTGATCACGCACTTGGAGGTTGTAAAGGTGACCTCATTTCTTCCTTGGTCACAAATCTGATCTACACTCAGGAGATTTAACCTTAAGCTATCCACCAAGCTTACATTTCGAATTTGTATATCTGGTGTCAATTGGACGCTTCATGTTGATTTTATTCGTCCTTGTTTCTTGTCCCCGAAGGAGATGCTTCCTCCTTCACTTGATTGAAATGAGAGTAGAAAATGAAGATCCCCAGTCATGTGACATGAGCACCCAATATCTATGTACCACTTGCTCTGCGTCTCAACCTGCAATTAAGAGAAATCAAGTTTTGGGAACCATCGATGCTTAGGCTTTGTGGGTGCATTAGTAGAAGCGCACCCTATAGTAGCTTTCCTAGATCTAGCTTTGTTCTTAGGTGCAATAGGTTGGTAATAGGATGGTTCATTTAAGTCTACAACCTGGTTGGGCTTAGTTTTATATCTAGCATGTGATTTTTCTCTAAGCGCCCTTTTAGACTCACATTCATGCACCCTATGGTCATTCTTCCCACAATGGTTACAGTATAAGTTGTAATGCACGTAGCCATATTTACCCTTGTCTGTGCAAAATGGAGCTTTCTTTTCCAATTTAACATGCTTGGGTTTAGTCTTGGCTTGCTTCATGTAAAGCTGGTGTGCCTTTTCCCCATGGAACCACCTCTTGGTGTCCTTGGGGTTCTCCTCGAGCGCCCTCATCTTGCTCTCAAGATAATTGTTCTTACTCTTACAAGACTATAGTTTTTAGAAAGAGATTCAATCTTGGCAGTCATTGAGATAGTAAGAGGGATATATTTTGATCTAGATGTAGCTTGCTCAGGAGTGTAGCCTAAACCAGGTCGAGATCTAACAAAGACTGTTTGGTTGACAGTCTTTGCATCGATGGACTGGTTTAGTTTGTCCTGCTTATCCAAGATTGTGTCAAGCTTGATTGAAACATTTGAGTCTGAGGGATGCTTATTACTCTTTCCCTTACAAAGCTCGTAAAACTTTGTAACAACAACAGGTTCGGCGTGCAACCTCTTAGACAACTCAATTGTTTCAGCCTTAAGTGCGTTGATTTCATCAGTAGACTCATTATCTCGAAACATCAAGGTATCATTATCCTCAATTAAACCTTGACACAAGTTAATAAGCTCCTCTTTAGGTAAGACACTGGATTTTATGGAGGATACCTTGAGGGGTTTGTCGTCATCCGAGTCCTCTTGCGCCATCAAGCACTGGCCCTGTTTGTCTTCATCAAGGTCGAGCTCATCGTCCGAATCGCCCCAAGTGGTGAAGAAGGATTTCTTGGGCTCTGACGAGGGTCTTTTGCAACGTCAAAATATTCATTTATAAAACCTCACTATCTTCTCTACAAGTAGAGTGGTAAGCAAGGGTCGATCCCACAGAGAGTCAAGTTATTTATTCTTATGTAATTAATAAGGTCAACTTTATTAAAGATAGAAAAAGGGGGAATTTGGATTGATGCTAGTCTATGATTTAATTAAGGAGAGTAATTGAAAAAATACCTTATTCAGCGGGGATTCGCACTACATAATGGTTGATTTGATCATTGACTTTCTATTTGCTAATCGGGTTCATTCCATTAATTAATATATTCTAATTGTCCTAATCCATGTTCCTTATTGGCTAATTACGTCAACTAGTCCTAACACCCTTACACCTACAAATCTAGCTCGAAAACTATCAAGACTATCTCATAGGAAGCATAGAGTTCATGAATAGATAGGAAAGTGCACTGTCCTTGGTGCCAACACCTCATTAATCTCCACATTCCCACAAGCCCAACTAGTTCAAGTAGTGATTTGTGCCACTAAGTAGGCAAGTTTCTCCGACTAGGATAAACCAAGCCTAGCTATATGAAATAGATCTATAGATTTGGGTTGTCAATCTAGATAAACAAATCACAATCAATTTACAATACAAGCAAGAGATTAAAACAATCCAAGAGATATACTTTATTAGAACCAAGGGAGAGAGTCTACAAACCATCCCATATGTAGGCTTCACCCTGAAGAACAACGTAATCACCCTAAAACTCTTTAATTAAATCTAGAACTAAGCATATGAAAGAGGCAAACTCTCCTCCTTATTTCTAGAGGAGAGAAACCCTAAAAACAACCTAAAGTAGTCCAAAGCCCGAAGCTCAAGTGAAAGTAGGTAAAAAGGGCAAAAACAAGCCCACAAGAGAAGAGAAATCCACGGATGAAGATTTATGGCGGCGCGATCACTCTTCTAAGCGCACGATCGCGTCCTCCCCAGTGAGCAAGGTGCCATCCCGTCTGCATGGCCGCGACCGCGTCCCAGTTTCTGCAGAATAGTGATGTCCGTAAAGTTACCATAACTTTTGACTCACAACTCCGATTCAGCTCATATTTTGAGGGATTTAATACGACTTAAATATATAACACATAGAATTGGAATCACCTCAATCGGGCATCGGATCAGGGAGAACGATCCATCTGAACTCAGCTCAATATCTTAGCACTTCTTCTCAGCACTTCTTCTCGCGTGCAAGAACTTGCTTCGTCCTTTTTCCGTTTCTTCTTCGGTCTTCATCTGAATGTTTGTATTCCTCGTGTTTAACACATTTTCCTCATGAGGTCCGAAACACACTATTACTCTCCAAATCATGTCCATTTCGTCTATGAACGAAGCTAACGACCATCATTTACGCCGTATTAAACGTCGCTCATCAGGCTCGGCCTTACTCGTGCTTGCAGACACCTTAGGGTTAGAGCATGTCTTTTCTAAGTGACCCTTTTGCTGGTAATTGTAGCAGGTCACGTTGCTCAGGTCCCTCTTGGCAGTCTGCTCCTTCTTGAAGCTCCATTTGCTCTTTAGAAACTTCTTGACCATCTTGGTCATCATTGCCACTTCAGCGTCCTCCTCATCATCTACGGAGGTCTCTCTATCGAGATTTTGAAGGACTTTAGTGAGATTTAACGCGGTGCCCCTGGATTCCTTTACAGGGTGAGCCTGTTCTTGATCTTTGAGTTCTTGAACCCTAAACTTCCCAGAAGGCACTAAGACTGGATGTTATTTTGTCTTCTTGGTCATCAACATGATTTTCCTGGTGGTGTCGTACCTTTGGTTGACGCCGTGGATGAAAGCTAGGGAGAGCGCCCATGGTTTAGTCTTGATTCCAGCGGCAAACATTTTATCTACCAAAACCTGGATCTAGGAATGGTAGCTTGACACGGTTTCGGTCTCACCCATCTTGAACGAGTGAAACTCTCGTTGTAAGTCGAACTTATGGTTGTTCTCCATATCATCACTTCCTTGATGCATGTCAACCACCGCTTTCCACATCTCTTTGGCAGTAGCAAGACTCACGATCTTGTCCATGTCTTTGCGCTGGAGTGAGTTCAAGATCAATTGTCTTGCCTTCGCGTTCTTCTCCATCAATGCGTACTCGGTTGGACCCCAGGGCTTTTCATTGGTCACTTCAGGAACCTTTACGTGACCCTTTTCGATTATCATCCAACATTGATAATATGTATGTTGGATGTAATTCTTGGTCATATCCATCCACCACTCGAGCTCTCCTTCGATGAGAAGATGTGGTTGTTGAGCGAGATGCCTGGGTGGTGCGCATTGCTTGTCTCCTTCTCTTGAGGCATTGTGAATCTTGCTTGAAAGCCAAAGAACAAAGAGAGAGAGGTTTCTTGGAAGGGAGAAACGTAGAAATTATTGATCAAATACCTTGCGCTATGATACCAATTGTTGGATCGAGGGGGCTTCTCCACAAGCAAAGTCTCAAGGACTTTGGAGCTTTCTTAAAATGGCGGAAGAGAGAAGCTAAACAACAATGAACACGAATGTTTCTCTTTAAAGTGAGAACCTTAGATTCCTATTGAATCAAGGAGAAAACTCACTACTACACTGTATTGAAGGTTGCTTTTAATGTGTTTTTACAAACGAAGCTCTCTTTTTTCTCTATAGAAACATAGAACTATCACCTTTTGTATAAAACATATTTACTCTCAAGCTACCTTACAAAACACTCAACAACTCTCTAGAAATAGGCAAAGCAATAACCCTTCACTAGTTATGATTTTCCCCTATTTATAGACTAAGCTAACTCTAGCTTTTTATACAAAATAGTATACAACGTGTCTAAATCCTGATTGGATACCAAGAAAGAATCTTCTCAATTCTGTTGAACGACTTAAGCATGCCAATAGCATCTTGACACGTAAACAAGCACTCTAACAAATTCTGAGCGTGCCTCGCAACTTGATGGATCATCTACCACGTGTACGGCTCATAATCCAGCTATTCGTTCCACTTGTGTTGATTCAAGAACATCATTTAAAACGTGCGCTTATACAGAACAAGTTGAAAGCGCGTCCTTTGTTGTTTTCTGGCAAATAGGAATTTCTAGCTCGGCTACTTGCTTCTTTGCCCTGTTTTCTTCAACTCGCCTAGCTCGTTGAACCAGCTAGCTTGAAAACGTTGAACCGAGACTTGTATACGCTGTAAATGCATTAAGCGAGCCTTATACTGTGTAAGCTACACTTGTAAGCTTCTTCACATATCCTGTAAACTCTTTAAACACTTGATTTCCAATAATGATTAAGTTTATTAACATCAAAACTAGAGAAACTAAGTTAAGCTACCTCAGCTCAACTAACATAAAATTTGTAGATGACTTTTTTCATATGTTATGTTATTAAAGATGGAAAAAATCCATCCAGAAATTTTTAGCTGATAAAAATAATTGTACGTAAAATCAAAGTGGACGACTTTGTGGTGCGTGATGGATTGCGCTATTTCCAATAGCTCGTCGTCTTTACGAACATCACATTCTTTCATTGAACTTAACCTCAAAATGATTATGTGCTAATGCTTAATTAGGCAGCAATACATAAGAGATAAAACAACAGTCGAGTACGATAGCTAGAATCGGTGATGGTAAATTAGAGACCAAGGTAAGGAGAAGGCGCACAATTAGGGCTCGAAGATTAGCGTGTACGGACAAAGAACGTTCTAGGAAGGTAAGCTTGCTAGCAAGTTAACAAGGGAGTTCATGTGAGCATGGTCGATAGTGGTCGAATACGACAGTAGTGCGCGATGTCATGCGGTGATTGGAATAAGAGAGTTGAGAAAAGGGGACATGAGTATGGGAGAAAGAGGGTCAAGCTCGAGGTCATCGACTCCTCGTGCATGGTTCTTCTAATGTGTAGTTAATCACATTACTTGGTCGGTAAGTTATGCACTACATGTGAAGTTTCTTGTTAAAATGTGTACCATGGAGGGAAGCAGCACAAAACCACATCAACTATCTTCCGGTCCAACGCATTGATTAGTTGGAAGACTACCTCATTCTTCGCCACCTCATGATCCGTCTTTTCTTTGGTTCAAGGGAAGGCTACACGTGACTAGCTAGCCATGTATCATAACAAATTTCTACGACGTCGACATGTGGACATAGCATCTCACTCATCTCAAGCTGCTCGAGCTCGCTATATATAGCTAGATGGATCAGTTTTTTTGATCTGGAAGGCTTGATAAATTCCCGGTCAAGGTTTAGTTTCTCGCTAATTGAGATTAATCGTCATGTGATCCATTTTTTAGCTTACAAGACATCTCCACCATGCTTGTAAATTCATCAAAATAGCCTCAATAAATATAAAAGAGTCGAACTTTGGGCATATACTATCTTGGGAATGGAATATCGGACATTTATTATTAACTGGTTTTTCGGGAGCCTTCATTGACGTCGATCGTGGGGACCGCTTCACCTCTAGTTCAAGAAACGTGGTGCGCGATCCTAGTGACTGAAGTACCTACTGTTCTTTCCAATTCGAATTGGCAAGTTGTATTTTATTTCATGTAAGTATGTGTCTTCATCTCATTAAAATTGCTTCATACTAGTCATTGTCAAGTATTCACATGGAAGAGGATAAAACAAAATGGGATCGGAGGTGACGATTGAATGGGAGCAGTTACCAAGTTTGAAGTCACGTGGTGGAGAGACGTGGATATATATATTGAAGTTGTGCATCGACAAGTCATCCTCTATTACAAGTTAGAGATCTCTGCACGCTTATTTCAACGCGAGATGGTAAGGCACCACGTCATGTCTCTTACGCGTTAACTCGGACAAAGAGTCAAGCGATTTCAACAGCTGCTAGTGAAGAATGGCGGGGCTATAGTACCGCATTGTTCACGATCACCATCGACCAAGACATTTGTATGTACATAATATTAGTTGATCTATTATTAGCTTAATTCAGTTTTTTAAATTTTGATAATTATAAACTTAGTAACTAACAGTTCACATATGTTTAAGTGTTACAGGTCTTGCTTATAAGTTTTATGTCTATCTTATACTTTTCAAGTCTCGTTTATAACAAATAATAAGTGTAAGGGTCGCGCGTAGAAGTTTACAAGGTCGCTTATCAACCTGATGGTCGAATTGACGATCCTGAGAGAGACTAAGCATACCAGAGATCTGAGAAAAGAAATAGCGCGTAGCAGAAGTAAAAAATAAGAAAAGGCACATTTTTCATATATAGAGCACGTGTTAAAGATGCAACTAACAAGATGCAAGTTGCAGATGAATCGAGTTATATGGACCGTACACGTGTTAGCTTATTATGCAAGTGGTGAGCGTGAAGCTGAAGGATGAAGGTTGAGCTTAACCATGTGTCAGAAGCTTAGCCAAGTTGCAAAATGGTTCAACTAAATCAAGAAAGGAATTTTTCAAGACCAATGATATTTGAGCAAATGTTAAATGTGTTGCTTATTTACTTGTATAGAAAGCTAGTATTTTAGCTTATCTATACA
>NW_027367233.1:0-60497 GCF_046119375.1 Phyllobates terribilis | reverse complement strand
GAGGAGAAAGAATGTGTGGTGGAGGAAGAAGAATTAGATGATCCGAGAGGTGTCTTTAAGCTCCGCCAGAGCAACTACGTTTGCCCGAACTTCCCTCTACTCGGTTCAGAGAAGCCTCCGGCCCCATTCCCAGAAGCACTAAAGGATACTAGAAGGCCATCGGACGACAAAGAACTATTCGAAATTTTCAATAAATGTGTCGTGAATATCCCCCTACTCAAGCTGGTGAAAAGTATATCGCGGTACGCAACGTTCCTCTAGGAGCTTTGCACGGTAAAAACAAGGCAAAATAAGAAATAAAGTAGCAGAGTAGCGTATGGAGAAAGAGTGACCACTATCTACCAACAACACATGCCTCGCAAGTTCAACGACCCATGTATGGTCATTGTCCCTTGCCAAATTGGCAACACTAATTTTGACCGTGCTATGTTAGATCTAGGGGCTGCTATAAATGTTTTCTCGTACTATCTATGCCAGCAATTAGGAATTGGACCTCTAAATGAAACAAATATTCTAGTCCAATTAGCTGATGGGTCGACTTTTCGCCCTAGGGGAGTTGTAGAGAATGTGCTGGTTAAGGTTGATAGGCTTTTCTTCCCTACGGACTTTTATGTGCTGGACATGGAAAATGATAGAGATGGTGTACCTATACTGTTAGGAAGACCATTTATGAGAACATTCGGCACTAAATTAGACCTAGGGAGAGGGACATTATCTTTGGAGTTTGATGGGGATGTAGTGAGATTTGATATAGGTAGTGATGAGGAGTCTGGAGATGAGGCTGCAAGTGTTTTTTCAATTAAGGTAGTGGATCCTGAGAGGGATTTTGATAGGATAGAGCAAGTATTGGCCGGTGGGCCCCCTATGCTAATATTATAAGGAGCAATCCCTCTTTTTCTTCCACCAATATTTCAGGTACCCAAAGTAACGTCTGAGTTACTGCCGGGATACTACGTGGTGAAGAAGAAGGGATACAACAAGGGGCCAACAAAAGAGAGAGAAGGAATACAACAATACTGAATAAGGAAGGACGAGTTGGCCAAGAGATTGGTCGAAGCATGTTGAGAGAGAGGTATGTCGAGCCAACGACGTTAACACAAAGGCGCTGGCTAGGAGGCAACCCGGGGAAGAGGTAATTCATCTTTTTCCCACTTGAGTTATATGTGTCCTTGTTTCGCAATGAAGACATTGTGTAGTTTAAGTGTGGGGGAGGGGATTAGCCTCGCATATCCCTGCATTTAAAATTTTGAGTCAGTTTTTCCCTTTGTTGTTGAACTTTGAATTTTAAGAGTCGGTATCCATAGTTTTTCCCCTTGTTTGTGACGTTGTGAACTTCTACAAAGATGCATGATCTTTAAATTTTCTTACTACGCCTTAGATGTTGATATCTCAAGTGTATATGGTGAGGATATGATGGATTAGGTAGAGGACTTAGGCTTGAGCATGTGAATTGTGATTAGGATGCACTAGAACTTTTATTAAGGATTGCATAATCACCGCCTTTTCTTTCGTTTCACTTTATGTCATAATTAATTGTTTCCGTCCTTTTGCATGAAAAATAAAAATAAAAAGTATAAAGGTAGTGAGCTCCTAGTAAAAGAAAATCGGAAGAGCATGCGATGCCCGATGTGTGAAAAATAACTGAGGGATCGATCCTCCATGATCTATTAAGCAAAAGAGTCTCATAGCAGCCTAGACCATAAAATGGACGGACCCTGCACCCTAAATATAAAGGTGTAAAAAAATAAAAAAAATGTACTAGGATAAAAGGGAGCAAGGAAAAATGTATTTGGTATTACTTGAGCAAGGTGTGGTTGATGGTTGTGTTCGACAATATTGGAATTTGTGTAGAATTATCATAAGTAGGAAGCATGTTAGGATGAGCCAGTCATTTATTTAATCTTTCGTTATTCACATTCTTATGTCACTCGAATAGAGATCTTTTCGGTATAGTTTGGAGGTTTAGGTGATTGCATCTATGTAGGGGTTATCATAGTTCAAATATTGGGGGATACTTGGTACCATCGTTAGAGTCAAGCTAGTTTAAATTCATTACTTTGAAGTTTGTGTTGGAGTCGGAATCTACGGTCGTTATTCTATAATGCTAGGTACCATAAGCCGGAAGTTGATCGATGACCACTCGAATTGTACCACCGTACTCGCTGAGCCTGCCAAGATTCAGCTACAATTTGCTTGATAACGAGAAATGGTTCAAGTGTGGGGGTGTATGATTGGCGACATTTTGTACACCATTAAGAGTGGGAATTAACATCAACTATGGGCGTAATAGGCCACAATCGGATCATAATGCCGTAATCTGGACTTCGTAGAGCAAAGAGAACAATCACGAGGATTACGTGCATAAGTGAGAAGACGCGGAAGGAAAGGAGCAAACACAAGTGAAGAAGAGGCAAAAAAAAGGCACTTTGCCCCGGACGCGCCCGCGTCTAGCTCACGCAGCAAGCTAGGAAGAGCCACACAAGGGCGTGACCGCGCCACCACCGAGGCGACCGCACACCAACTTCTGAGGGTGGCGAGATCGCGCCGACACAAGACGCGCCCGCGCCTTCACCACTGCTGCGCCGCGAGAAGCCCTAGCTCTGAGACTTTAAGTGGGCTTTCTACCTTAGTTTTACATGTATTTTGGGATGGACTTCCACGTAACACATTTTAGGGTTCTCATTAGGGTTAGCTTACTCATTTCTTATAACTAGGGAGAGCTTTGCCTCTCCCTAAACACACATTATCTCATTTTCAGAATTACATTAGGTCATTTAGCAATGAGCCAGGAGTAATCTTCTTTGACTTTGTATGGTTGGTTCGCGCATTTAGGCTGATTCAATGTGAGGTTCCTATCCTTGGTTCTTAATATACATATGTATCTATTGCTTTAATCTCTTATGTGTAATATCTATTGAATTAATTAACTTTCTAGATTGATCACCTAGGTTGTTAGTTCGATTTAATATTGCTAGGGTCTCTTTATCCTAGTTGGAGAACCTTGCCTGCTTAATAGTAGGAATCTCTACTTGGACTAGTTGGATTCATAGGATAGGGAGATTAATGAGGTATAGGCGCCAAGGGCAATATACCTTCCTATTTACTCATGAACTTAATGTTATCTAGAGGTTAGTCTTGATAGTTCCAAGACTAGGTTGGTAGACAAGACGTTGTTAGGACTAGTTGACCTAATTAGCAATATTAGTACATGGATTAGGGAAATTTAGAAGACATAAAGGAATTAGGAATAGAAATAGAACCCTAATAGAAAGAACCTAGGATCATTGAATCAGGCTAGTAGGTTAGACCAACCATATGAAGTATTTTTCTCAGTTAATCAAAACATTCAAATCAGTTTTCACAATCCCCAAATTAGTTACTTTTCACTAGTTAGTCATTCTAATACTATAAGAATTGAATACCTTCGATTCCCTGTGGGATTCGACTCGTACTTGTCACTCTACTTTAGAGGAGTAAAAGGAATTACTTTGATTAAGGAGCCTAGCGATCTCTCTGTCAATAAGATAAAATAAGATAAAATATACATATATATCATGTAATTAACATTTAATGTTAAATAAAGTAGAAGTTGCGCTCTAGAAAGATGCAAACTTTTTACAAAAGTCTACAAATTTGGATCAAAGTGGAGCATGTATAAGGAACAAAAATAAAAAAATGCCCAAAGTTAAAAGAATTTTCAATTACACGTGAATGTTGAGTTGATTTGAAAAGTTTATATTGTTGTGATCTTGTTTTATATTGCATTGAAATCTCAATTATATTAGAAAGAGTAGTGCATTGATAGGTCATTCGTCCATCTCAAAGGCTTCTGTACTTTTAGAGAAATGATTAGAGATATTTCAGTTGATCATTTGTATGTGTTATGATGGTCAGAGTAATTATGTCAGAATCAACTATTGTCTGCTGTAAATATATGTTCACATTTTTCTTCCTGAACTTGCAACATTTTGTAGCCTTGTTAATTGATCATACCACAGCTTGAAGCTGTGAAGTCTAGAGACGTGCTCAAGAAGGTACGAGCCATGCATTTGACAAAAGTAGGCGGAGAACAGAGTGCCTAGATGGACACTGCAAGCGCGCGCGACAAGGGGTCGCAGGTCGCAGGGTGCAGTGGCGGTACTGAAACCATCTTGAAGAGCATGTAGTCTTGGGAAATTTCCATGAAGCATGAATGGGCATCTGCCTGTAGTTTATCATCGTCATGTAGAAGTCTTCTTAGGTGGTCGGTGACATACACGTCTAGGACACCTGTATTACATAAGAACTAGACGGTACTTTTGTACTATATGAGCTATATCAGTGAATATTTGGATGCATTGATGATTCTGCAAAAAATGTGAAATATCAAGTTATTTAGAATGTTTTATAAGACTTTGAAGACTTAGAAGAGTTAAAGAGAAGATTAAGACCAAAGCCGAAGACGAAGAGTAGAAGACTGTGTCAAGGATACGAGTTGTAGAACATTATACTTCATTTGAATGGTGATTTATCTCTGATAAGATGTCCAAATGGAGTGATTTTAAGTGGAAGAGCTAGATATTGAAGTATAGTTTCTTCCCTCAAAAAATGAGCGTAATCAGAATTCGGAGTCAAAAGTCATGATGTTTTCTACAACATCGCAGATGCTAAATTGCCTCGACGGCGCCCCCGATTTTGGTTGTTAGTTCGGCTGAGAATTCCTTTGCAAGTTGGACGGTTGTTTCTTGTCGGACCAGTTTTTTCTTTGCAAGTTTGGGCCGAGAAGACTCTATTAGTTTGCATCAGTTTTAGTTTTGTAACTCCCTTTTAAGAGAGTTGAAGAGTTTTAGGATTTTAGTATTTAAGGAGTATATTATTAGGGTTTCTCTCTCTCTCTCACCCCCCTTTTCCTTTGGACCGCATCCTTTTCTCCTTTTAGGAAAATTGAAGAATTCTTCATTGTTGTGCAAGATGAATATGGACTAAGCATTCAAGCTTAGACATATTATGAAGTTTCTAGTTCGATTATGTTGTGAGATTTTTTATCAATTACCTATTGCTTTATTGATGCGTTCTTTTTCATCTTAATTTGAATTGTTGATTGGATTATTAGTTGGATTCCAGATTGATCACATAGGATTGAATTAGTTATTCATAAGGCTATGATAGATTATTGGCGGTCGTCATAGTCTATTCCTTTGAAATAAGCATTTTGCCCGATTTAGGTTGAGTTAGGATTGTGAGTATAGAGAATTGAACTATAGGAGAGGTGCTTGCTATTTCTGTATCTTGGTGCTCTTTGCATTAATGACTCCTTTTATTTGAATCATTGGCGCTCACCATGATTAAATGATTAGGACAGGACTAGTAGAGTCCGGTCGAACATGCTAGTTAATTTCTTATAGGAGTAGGAACTCGATTGCAATATTTGGTATTAGATGAATTTCTATAATCAACTTGTCTGGTGGAAATGGATTGATCTGGTTAAGTGCATAAGTCTATTGGGTCTTGCATAGCTTTGTTCTTTCCTTTTTACCTTCTTTTCCCTTTATCACTTTGTTTATTGATTGATTTTGTCCTGAATCCCTTTGCTGACTTGTGTTACTCGAGTGCTTGTTCGTACAAGACTTGCATTTTGGTGATTGGTTACCGTGAGATTGACATTAATTATAATTATCAAGTACTTATACCTTCGGTGGATTTGATCTGTATTCCGCTAGATTACCCTTTGGTTGTTTAGTTGAATCGATTTTAGAGTTTATAGAACTCTATTTTCATAGCCGTGTTTGTATGCCTATCATACGAACGGGCAAGCATGCGCTATCAAATTAGCACCGTTGACGGGGAGGCAATTTAGTTGATCTTTATAATTTTTTTGTCACTTTTTGTGTGAGTCTATCTGACGACTCACACCCTTGTTATTGATAATTTTTTTGAGTGTTTTTATTTTAAGGGATTCACTTTCAGTCACTCCTTAGGACTTTTCGATATCTCATCGTACTCTCGAGTCCTTAAGCGCTCGTTACTTAGAGTCGAGCTGCACTTTTGATGAAGAACGAAGAGGGATGTTTTCCGGTGTCTCAAATGTTGATCAAGTAGAATTTGCAATTGTCAAAGAGGAGGTGCGATGCTTAAAGCTAAAATCTACACCTCAACCAAAAGAACTAAGTCTGATTCATTTTGATAAGATTGAACCAATGTTGGACAACTTACTCAATGTGTCAATGCTCTTCAACCCAATTTAGCAGACGTAAATCAAAGAGTTGCAAGTTTAGAAGTCGAGTCTCGCCAAATGAAAGAAGATATGACTCAAGAGAAAGAAGCAACAAGTGTGTTCCAACAATCCATTGAGACAAGGATGGCCCACCTAGAGCATACATTAACGAGTTTCGAGCTGAGAAGATTCAACAAATAAACTCGGTTGATGTGGGCCATGATGAGTATGACTACGCGAAGGACGTTGATGAGATCGAGATGCTTTTGAAAAATCCCAAATATGTCTCTCACAGCGGCGCCCACCTCTTATCCTTCGGCGTCCGCTTGCCCGTCCAAGATATTGATCTAGAGAACTTTCCTCTAGGCGACACCCGCCTCCAGACCTTCGGTGCCTGGCTCTCCGGAAACCTAATCATCGCTCGACGCGCGTCTGCCCTTCTTCCGCTCCCTCCGCCGAGGCATGTGCCTCATGAGAAAATCCATCATTTTCTCCCACCCCTTTCTCTGCCATGCCCTCCACCGAGCCTTATGTTTCAAGATGATTTTGTCGGCACCGCCTAAAAAACCCAAGCGCCCGCCGCAGTCCCAGTCCCCATATTTGTATGCAAGACTCATTTGACCGGAACATGAGCTTAATGTTGATACGAGTCTTAATGAGACGAATGATGATGTTTTACTTGAGATTCACAAGTATGTTACTACACCACCTCCGAATCTTACCTAAACAAGCCAATAAAGCACAATAACAAGTACAAGCTCGGGGCTCCAGAGAAGAGGTTGGCATGGGAATTCAAGATCCCAATTGACCTGGGATGATGAGCATAATGACGTCGAGCCATGACGTCAAACAAAGTATTTATCGGAAGGCAACCCGATGTAGGTAATTTCATATTTCTTTGTTTCCTAGTTATCTTAGTAATTTTTAGTCATAGAGTCGTAAAGTCTTTTGGTCAAACTATTCTATTATGATCCCGGTGCCCACCTGTCCTAAGCACTCCGAAATATAATTCCTAATCTCTTGCATTTATTTTTGAAATCGAGTGACTATGTGAGTTTTCGTGAGGAAAAGAAGTGAGCGGTTTCAAAAGAATTTAGGAGTAAAAAAAAGTGAAAAGAATGTGATAGAAGGCACGGGATACATATGAGCTACAAGAATCGAGGGAGTGATAGCATTAAAGAGTGAGTGTAGGCGCGACAATATGAACATTGATGAATGTCAGTGGTGTAGGAGGATCCACTACTACCATTTAGGCAATGACCATTCGTTCCTTGTCAAGTGATGCGTCAATCCTTTTTATGGCACAGTTGTGACAAGAGCAACTTCCTCCATTGGTGTCGTGTCGGTGATGGGTTAGTTGACAACATGAAGTTCAGTGACGGTCACCTCCATTGGCGGGTCATTGAAAGGTTAATTGGGATCTTCAATTAGTGTTGTCAGAGACTCCAAGATGGTCAACTCGTTGGACACTGGAAAGGGCTGAGCAAGTTGGACCCTAGTGGCATCACGTGCGCGAGTTCTCTTCCGGTGTGGTCGCATAAGCCAATCATGGTGCTTCGAAGAAAATTCATATGACATGACATAGATGAGATGTTCCCAAGAGGCAATTGGCGGTAGACAATGTTGATAACGATCCTTCTTAGTCCATGACCACCATTTACATGCATAATCGGTAAAACAGGATGTCGCAGCAGTAACTGACTCCTCATCGAAGTTACGGAGATTAAAAACATAATTAACGTTGCACATCCACTCCAAGAACTCTTCTAGGTCATCATTCCCAGAGAAGCAAGTAAGTTGTAGGCTTTTCTTAGAGGTCATTAAAGGTAGTCGTAACTTTTCTGGCACCAAGCCGCATCTGCAGTTTTTGACGCACCAGTGGCGGAGTTAGTGTTTCCGCTGCGTAGCCTTCGTAATTCACCCTTTTCAATGGAAAAATGAACACGGCATTTTATGAATCTTATATGCCTGGACTCATCTCTTTAATCTCTACAAGTATTTGTAAAAATGTTTCAGAAAACAGAAAATTTTTCTGGGTGAAACCTGGTCAGAAGTCGATGGTATTTTCAGCGTTGTTGTTGACGTTGATGGTGGTGATGTAAACTCACAAAGTCCCAGGTGCTCTGATACCAGTTAATGTGAATCCGAAGATTCTAATAAAATTCGATGCTTCCTTTATGGTGTCGGAACGCTCTTGAGCGACCTATGCTTTATCTGGAAGTCGAGATGTGCGGAAGGGCAACTGGAGAGGGGAAGCCGAGACGGTGGAAAAGGGCGGGTGGCTGGTGGCTGAAGGAGATGAAAAAGATGGATGGGTGGGAAGCTGATCGGTAGATCGTGAGAGAAGGGGTGGGAGTTGGAGAGTTTGGGAGTTTCAAGAAAAGAAAATCGAAGGGTCTCGGTCTAGGGAATTAAGGAGACTCCTCAACTCTAATTCCCAAAACTTTGACCTCCTTAAGTCGAAAAAGAATTACAAATATATAGAGTTCCTCATCCAAAACCCTAGTGGGTGTTGGACCTTATTATAACAAATAGGCGGGTTCTCTTAAGCATAAGAGAAATGCACATCCAAAATAGAAAATGCATAAAATATGAGAATGCTAATTAATAATAAAATATGTACAAATATTAAGTACTAGACCATGGTGGACTCCATGGTCGTGGGCGTCGCTGGATCGCTACAGCCTGTCTTCTGGCTATGTAGGATCGCATCATTATACTACATTTAAATGGTTATTTCTCTCTGATCAGATGTCCAAATAAAGTGATTCCAAGGGGAGAAGTTATTTAAGTCTAATTTTTTTTATCAAAAGATGAGCGTAATCGGAGTTTGAAGTCAAAAGTTATGGTGTTTTTACTACAACGTTGCACATGCTAAATTGCCTTGGCGGCATCCGCCGGTAAACCTTAGGCACCGACCTATTTTGCTGGTTAGTTCAACCAAGATTTCCTTTGCAAGATGGACGGTTGTTCCTTGTTGGGCCGTAGTTTCCTTTGCAACTTTGGTCCGAGAAGACTTTATTAGTTTGCATTAGTTTTAGTTTTGTAACTCCTTTTTGAGAGAGTTTTAGAGTTTTAGTATTTAAGGAGAATATTATTAGGGTTTTCTCTCTCTCTCTCTCTCTTCCTTTTCCATTTTCCTCTAAGTTGTCTCCTTTTCAGAATTGGAGATTTTTCCTTATGAACTTTCCAGTTTGATTATGTTCTGAGATTTTCTATTCTTTACCGATTGCACTATTTGATGGTTCTTTTCATCTTGATCTGAATTATTGATAGGATTACTAGTTGGATTCTAGATTGATCACCTAGGATTGGATTAGTTATTCAAAAGGCTAAGGTAGATTATTGGCCGTCATCGTAGTCTATTCCTTTGAAGCAAGCATTCTGCCTAATTTGGGTTGAGTTAGGACTGTGAATGGAAAGAATTGAATTATAGGATACCGACGCTTGATATTTCTATATCATGGTGCTCTTTGCATCAGTGCCTCATTTGCTCTGAATCATTGGAGGTCACCGTGGTTAACTGATTAGGACAAGACTAGTAGACTTCATTCGGAGATTTTAGTTAATTTTGTATATGAGTACGAACTCGATTGCAATATTTGGTATTGGATTAATTTCTATGATCAACTTGTCTACTGAAAATGGATTGATCTGATTAAGTGCTTACGTCTATTGAGTCATGCGTAGCTTTGTTATTTCATTGTTACCTTCCTTTTCTTTATTTCTTTGTTTGTGGATTGATTCTGTCCTGAATCCCTTTGTTGTCCTATGTCACTTGAGTTCTTGTCCTAATAAGACTTGCATTCTAGTAATTGTGAACGTAAGATTGACATGGATTATAATTATCAAGTACTTATATCTCGTGTGAATTCGACCTGTACTTCCACTAGTTTACCATTGGGTTGTTTTGTTGAATCTGTTTGCATAGCCGTGTTTGTCGGCCCATCAGTTGACCAAGCAAACATGCACTATCAGTCGGCCATCAACTTCTCTACTCTCTTTTTATCTTGGATTTCTACATCAAATTCACTTAAAAATAGGACATATTAAATCAATCTTAGCTTTGCTTTTTATTCGTACGGAGAGTTGCATGATCTATATAGATAATCACCTTAACACCTAAAACATATTTCTTGAATTTCTCCAAGGTAAAAACTTCAGCCAACATCTTTTTCGGTGTTGAAGTAGTTCTGCTTCACTCCATTTAGAATCATGGAGGTGGAGTGATTCACGTGAGAGAGTCGCGTCTCTCTCTAATTAGAAACTCAAACAAGGAAACAATGTTGATTTGATGATTTGATTAAGGAAAGATGTATCACTTGTGAACTATCCACCATATAATAATTGTAGTTGATCCTCGTATTCTATGCAAAACAAATATGTGAATTCTATGGATCGTATATAAGGAAAAACCTAATGAAATCACCTAGTAAAGTGTGAAGGGTTAGACTTCTTGTATAAATTAATGACCCTGATGATCTTTCTAGAGCACTTTCTAGAGCACTTTATAACATTCCATGGTGACATGTCAATGGGTGAAAACTCTGTTTGATGTGTCAATGGGTGAAAACTGAAATGAAAGGACTCAAAACTGCAAGGTTTGACCAATTATCCTCGATAAATGAGCTTCATCTTCTCCTATTTATACACCTCCATTCGCCATTTCATTCATACCATTTCTCTGCATTCCTACAAAAAATGAACAAGTTTTTCTTACAAAGTTTAAGAAAATGAATATTGAGAGGGTAGAACATGAAGAGGATGATGAATCTACTCATGAGTATGAAGAATGCATGGATCAAGGGGTGGATCGAAATACATCATATTTGTCGGAAGATTACAACAATCGGGTTAGCTTAAATATATGTTTACCATTACAGAGTTCCAATAGTCTTCATTATGCCCTATGTTGCGTTATGTTGCATTATGATGTAGTAATATGATTTATTTCTTACGCTGCATTATGCTTACTTTGTTAGTAAGATCATTTTTTGTGACGCATTATACTTTATGTTGCATTATATTGCACTATGTTTCGTTATGTTGCTTTGCATTGGACTACAATGAAGACATATGAATATAAACATTGTAAGAGTATTTAGCATTACATTTAGTGCTATAAGATACTGGAAAGCTTACAATTGGTATTTCATTTGTTAAACTATATAGATAGCACCAGAAACGTACGAATTTAACTGCTTGTACTACCATGGGGATCAAATTTTAGGACAACCATATGTTCCTGATTCTTACGAAATCCTAGATAAAATACAACTCCCAACCATGTGCTGGACGACCTATAACCTCAAGTGCCTTACTCAGATTACACAAATGTTCCACAGAAACCGGTAGAATCCTCATCCTATTGACCAATCCCCAAATTCAGTCTTGGCTTCACGGATGACGAAGATAGCCCCCCTAGGAAAAGTTGTCAACCAAGCTACACATGCCAGAGTGTTCCAGATCGAGGTACACAATTGTGGGAATGGCCACCCCTTTACACTCTCCCGTAGTTTGAGAACGTAGCTACGCCTGCACCTATAACATCAGTGGACTACAATGAGTTCTTTGTCACAGATAAGGTTTTCAATGATAGAGACGACATTATTGCATGGGCCAAGGGAGAGGAGAAGAAGCTTAAGTTCATGCTTGTCAACTACAGGGTAGACAAAGGTACTAAGGGAAGAAGGCATGTCACATGGTTAGCATGCCAAAGAAGAGGTAAAAGCACACCAACCAAATCCCCTAGTGAGAAAGTCAGATCTAGAGTGAGACAGTGCGGTTGCCCATTCATCATACAAGTGTTCGAAGAACCGCTGGACCGATGGAATATTGTTGTGCGCAAGGGAACACACAACCCCGTCATTAGCGACAACCTTCACAGTAATGCATACGTCGGGCGTCCCACTAAGGAAGAGCTTAAGGTGATGAAAGAGATGGTTGAGGTTCATGTACAACCGAGGTATGTATTGGGGATGTTGTCCAGCCCAGACAATGTGACAAGCATTAAGCAAATCTACAACATCAATCAGAAGTTGAGGAGGAAAGGAATGGAAGGACAAACCGTTGTGCAAGAGTTCTTCAAGAAGTGCAAGGAAAACGAATTTTATGTGGAGTACACGTCCGATCCTGAAACAAACAAGATCAAAGACGTGTTCTTTGCAAGCCCAAATGGGATACGACTTCTAAGGGCATTTTCATACGTTATTCTGCTAGACTCCATGTACTCGACTAATGTGTAAGTCCATCTCCCCGAATTCATGTTTTGTATCGTGTCAAATCAATCTATGTTGTTTTCAACTTCCCTTTTTTGTACAGGTACGACAGTCCCTTCTTGCAGATTGTAGGTTTCACATCGACGTGGAAGAATTTCAACATAACCGTAGTATTCCTTGCCCGCGAGGAAACGGAGAACTACGCATGGGTCAAAGAGCAACTTGCAAAGTTGTTCTTCAAAGTCAAACAACAACCAACTTGTGTAGTGACGGATAGGGAGGTTGCGTTGATGAAGCCAATATACAGTATGTTTCCAAGTGAAATTATTGCTTTGCAAGCTTCACGTGCAAGGCAACATCGAGCTGTTTGCGAGGAAGCTCACTGACAGGGCGAGAGCGACTAGAGTGGCAATTGCATACACGGACCATTTCTATTGTACCAAAGAATCGGACTACAACGAGAGACAAACTGTTTCACAACTAGCGTGAACTACCAAAGTTACATTACTACGCCCACCAAACCTGGTTCAAACCTCACAGGGAGAAGCTCGTCGCTGCATGGACAGATGACGTATTCACACTGGGGTAAAACACAACAAACCAGCAAAAATTAATTCACGTTTTATTTTACATGATTCATTTGACATTTAGGATAACCAAAAATCTCCCGTGAATGAACCAGAGTTGAAGGAGCGCATTCAGTGCTGAAGAAATACTTGTTTGGACCGAACGACAACTTGTCAACCATCTTTGTCGAGTACCACATGTTGCTGCGGAACCAAGCTCGGGAGATTAAGGGCAGCTTGAATATGAGATTAAAAACACAATTCAATCTAATAGATGAAGCTCACATTTTCAACCTACTGCACTATAGGGTTTCAGCACCGGCTTTCAACCGTCTAATGGACGAGTACAAGAACGGTCAATTCTTGAACCTGGAACCCGGAACGATCAATTCTTGAACCATGAGTGTTGAGGCTGAGGTTTAACATGTTGAAAAACATGTATGCTGAATGGACAAGGTTCGTAAGGGATTATCCCAGCAGACACGATCCTATTGTTGACGACGAATGGTGGCCAACAATTTGTCCCCCGAAATTTGAGAAATTCAGGGATCGTCCAATGCATCCCACCACAGTTGAGCTCCTAGCTCGCATCCCTGCCAAGTTCATCGGGTGAACGTCACATTTCTCCACCATGTGTAACCTTATGTTGTTGTGTTATGTTGTGTTTCGTGTTCCTTCCATGTACCGTGTTTAACCTTATGTTGTTGTGTTGTGTTATGTTTCGTGTTCCTTCCATGTACCGTGTTTAACCTTACGTTGTTTGTGTTGTTTCTATGTAACCTTCAAACCTTTCTATGTTAGTGGTAATGTCGTTTGTTGTTTGTTCTATGTTGCATGAATTCATAACAAACTGATTCAGTTAATTCAAAACACAAAAAACATGACAATTCCATAACAAAGATTAGAAGTTACAAAATTCAACTACTACATCTATCTAACAATCACAGTAAGTCATACATAGACAGGCCTTGGAGACTGTTATGGATGGCATCCCACATGTCCCATGGAGGGTACTCTACTTCCTCCTTATATGGCATAAGGTAGCCCTTTACCCATTGCATGCATTAAAAGAATACTGAAACACATTACATGTCATCAATGTATATTACTCGTTAGAAATTGTAAGAAAATAAATAATTGGCTTACCAGTCTGAGTTCCTCAGCCGTAGGAGGTATTATTTTTGGGTGTGTGTGTGCCAAATACCACTCCATATAGTCGTTGGTTACCTCATACCCATACATAGTCGGTGGGTCGATCGTGTCAAGTGATATCTTGTGGAAACGATGTGCATCCCACACCCAATGCGTGGTTGTGTACTCCACCTTGTAACTATTTATTATCCGCGCTCGGATGGCTCTTGTGGGTGCGATTAATGGTTCCAGAATACACTGGACTACCTCGAACAACCTCAAGACTCGGTCGGGCATGTACGGTTCGGTGACATCGTGACCGAACCCCAGCATACCATGAAATAGAGATGGCGCGATGTCCTCGTCATCGAAGTCCAGAACACCGTAGGGCAACCAATCAACCTGAATAGGAAATTAAGTTTCAGAATAAGCCTACACTACAAAATAGACGTCGGCATAAACAAACTTTTTGTAGTACACAATACGTACCTCGGCCTTTGACATGGCATCTAGCTCGGCCCGGTAGTCCACGTGCTCGTAAATGAAGTCCGGGATGTGGTCAAGCCTGGCATCAATAGCAGCTAACTTCATGGGCGACCCGTGGGATGGGACCCAACCTCGCACCACCTTGTGGAAGAACTGGAAATTTCATGTTCGAATCTACAACATTAATTTATAATTTATGTGAGAACATCATACCGGAACTTAAGGACATTTTATTGAACATGTAACTTACTATGCCCCGACATATGTCGTATGCAACTTGGGCAAGGAACCCACGAAGCAACTCAGGGTTTTCCGGACCACCACTTATCCCTATGGTCAGGTAGGGATCCACGGTGATGGCCCTTCCGGCTCTCCTTTGTGGTTGATCGACATTCTCCTCTACGGCTACCTCCTCATATGCAGCCCCCTCGTCACTCTCTTCATCCCGTGGGGCATTCCACGGTCTTCGCCCCCTCCACTCGCCCTACAAGACATATTTAATATTGAAACAATCATGATCTGATTTATTAAACTTAACTTATCATAAACAATATGGTACTTTATTATACATACCTCCACTTCAAGCTCCTCCTCAGCATGAGGCCATTCCTCAACATGAGGCTCTTCCCCAACCGCCTCTTCATCCATAGTCCGACCATAACCGATGGCGGACCAATCGCCTTGATGGTGATCATGGTCACCACCGTAGTACGGTTGTGACCCACTGCCATATTTGTAGTTTGACCCACCACCGTACTGGTTTGCGGAACCACCACCGTAACGGAATTCTGACCCACCTCCTTCGTGGGGTCCGGACTCGCCGCCTTGGTGGTAATCGGATCCACCACCCATTTGTTGGTCATCGTAGTACCCCAACAACAACTGATGGGTAGATGATGCATCTCCCATGTAATCGTCCCCCCCACCCGAGATGGAATGTCGTGAGCCAGATCCCGACGGGTACATGGGGTAAAGGTACGGGGGTCTTCGGATTGGCAATGTCTCCCCTCACCAGAGACTGAATGTCTCGCATGCGTGTAAGTGATCGAGACGGAGCTCGCTTCCGCCCCCGCTTCTTCTTCTGGGCAACTCTACTGCCCAGCTCCACTGAAGCTCTGGCTGCTTCCTCTGCAGCCAGACGCGCAACCTCCTCGGCATCTCTCAAGACATCCCATTTGTGGTGCCGTGCAGATTTGGAAACCATGCCACCGACCTTCTTTGCCATCTTCTTCAGTCGGTCTTGCATACACAATATTACAATGTAAATGACTTTTAAATGAATTAACCATACATTTACACCAACTAACTACAAAATTGTATCACATTCAACTGCAATCAAGTTCAGACAGCTGTTCATGACGGCTGTTGAAGCCATGTTCGTGACGAGCGCCTCAGTAATGCTCGTCACGACCCAGGGAGGCAGTGCAATCATGGCAAACTCATTCAAGATTGCCTTCCCATACTCATAATCCAACCAAACAACCAACCTCAACCAATAATCAAAACTATTTTCCTACTAATTCAACATTCAAACTACCTAAATACTAAATCCACCTAGTAAACTCATTAGTAAGATAATTTTGAACCTAAATGGTATGAAACCCCTTATATAACTAAAATCACCATAAATAACAATATTCCTAACATATAATGTAATTAAATCATTTTTTTTTACCTAAATACCTACAAATTCTACAAAAAATTACAACAATTAATACAAAATACTTATATAATCAAATATCTACAAAATCAATACTACAACTACAATCAACATAAATTCAACATTTTAACCATATAATATAATTAAATCAAATTATTTTACCTAAATACCTAAGAATTCTACCAAAAATTAGAACAATTTATAAAAAATTACTTATACAACGAAATATCCACCAAATCAATACTACAACTAAAATCTCGATATGTATCAATATTTCAACCATAAATTTAAATTAAATCACATTATTTTAACTAATTAACTTGATTAACTACTCAATCTTTCAATAATTCAACCTAGAAACCTATAGATCCAAATATCTTTCAAATCAATTCAAATCTTCCATATACTTCGATTTCAACAATATTATGCATATATATCACATTAATTTAACTAAATAGCATCTATAACTATTAAATCATCCAACATTTAGGCAAAATAACTTATAGATCTACATAAATATCAACTCAAACAAGTCAGAAATTGAACAATTAACCATATCAACTTCAATTAGGATCTTTAGGATGGAAAAACAACGAATCGAGAAGCCTACGAGCACCAGAATTAACTCAAATAAGCAAGAATAGCCTTCAAACGATTGTTTTATGAAGAGAGAGTGTTTGGGAGGCGGCTAAGTGTATGAAATGAGGATTTGAGCTAGATTTTAGGCTTTTATAAGCCTTTAAACGCTCCTCGTCACGAGTACGCTGGGGTGCTCGTGACGAGCGAATTTATGGTGCTCGTAACGGGCATTTATACTTGCTCGTGACGGATGCTTCGGAGGTGCACGTGACGAGCGTGGTGATAGTGACCGTGGCGAGCGTGTGTGCGACAGTTAGTAAAAAAATATGTGCGACACTTAGCAATCGCCTAAAGAAAATACTTAACTTCACTATGTGTTCTTTTTTTATTTTATAAAAACCTCACTTTAAGTTGATTCAAACCGTAAGATAACTCTACTTAACTTTCAAACATTATCGACATGCTCGAAACTTGTTTACAAATTGTTTTATATTTCAGGATCGTGGGAGATTATTAATTAGGACATCATAAATATTTGGGTGGATGGTTGTAAGTATGTCTGTCAAAATCTGATCAGCTCCAAAAGTTCCGAAAAACCCGCATGAATACGAACTCACTGAAACCAAATTGATTTAAAAAGCTAATATACTTATTTGAATAAGATTCGACCAAAACCAATTAAACTAGAACCCAAAATAGCTCGAAAAAATAAACATGTAATTAGTCCAAAAATCCGATATAACCCAATCCGATGTAACCTGAAAACCCGAAGTAACCCGACCTGAAATAACTCGAACTTGTCCGTAATTAAACCCGGTAGTGTCAAACTAGAAGTAAGTCGTTAACTTTTGTTTTTTATCGTTCAATTTAATCGAGAAAGATAACTTTGTACTATTAAGTTAAAAAACCGAACAACACCCGAATTAAACCACACCGAATTGACCTGACCCAAAACTGATTTGAATTGGCCCGATCCAAAATGATCTGAATCGGCCGATGAACTTCATTTAATTTGTCCAAAACCCGAATTAGTCTAGCCGAAATTTATTGGATAAATCTGTTCTTGTGCAAAATTTTTATATCAGACCGACCCATTTCGATATATAGATCGATTTAAATTATTAAATATCTTGATCTCATTCCGATTTATCTGGCCCGAATCATGAGAAGTTAACCTCCTTTATTGGCGAGAGTACTCCATTAACGAGTGATCGGTATTGAAATAGACGAAGATAATGAGCTTAGAAAACAATAATCTAATTCAACTCTGATAACCCAACTCCAAAAGAGACTGGTTTCAATTTCCCCATATGGCTTTTCAAACAGCCCTAAACTAGAAGGTCTATCTAATTAAGGTTTGGGGCTAATGGCGGTCATAACGCCACGAGCCAGGTAACCAATTTCCTCACCTCCTCCGTCTCTATCCTATCGTTTGCTCTGTTCTCGCTCTTCTCTTCCTGTTGTCAACAGTTGTCTGTTTGCTGCTCCTTTTGGTAGCTGTTCCAACCTGATTATGAAGGTGAAGAGGGCGGCGTCCGGGGAGAAGGACAGTGGAAGACTGAAGCTTAAAACGACGACGTCCAAGACTAAAAAGAGGAGCAATGCTATCCTCAAGAAGATTGAAGCGCATAAACCCAAGAAGCCTCCCACTGCTTTCTTCTTCTTTCTGTAAAACCCTAATCTCTTCACTCTTGCTCATTTTTGAAACAAATTAAATTCGGCTGTGGAATTGTATGGTCTTTTCTGCTGTCGTCAAATTAGGATATCAATCTGTCATTGATTCTAGGGGATTGTTGAGTGAGGAATCTGTGAACAAGAAAGAGTTGCATTACGATATTTACTGAACTATGAATTAAACTCGCTTAAAGTTGATTCCTGCACTTCACTCATTGCTGTTCTTCTAAATCACTTGATTAACCATGAATAGTTAAGTTTTGGACATTACTAGCTAGCTTGTGTCTTTGCTCTTAATCCAAGATACTTTGTTTGCTGAATGATCTGGCTGCAACAGTTATTCATACATACATAATCATCACCTAAACTTGCTGCTGTATGCTTTGTTAGGGATGACTTCCGTAAAGATTTTCAAAAGCAAAACCCAGAAGTCAAGAACATGCGCGACGTATGTAGAAAGAAAAAAACAATTCAGATCAGATTACAGTTACTATTTTGAATGTATGCTGTCATGTTTTACTAATCACAAAGAGATTATCTTTTGATTAATTAGATTGGCAAAGCATGCGGTGTAAAGTGGAAGACGATGACATATGAGGTAAATTTGAGATTCATATCACTTTCTCTCAAGAAGCTAATTGTGCGTGATGAACAAATATCTTCCAGGAAAAGGTCGAATACTACGACATAGCAGCTCAGAAGCGAGTAGAGTTTGACAGAGCAATGGCTGACCATATTAAGAAGATGGTATAATATATATCAATCCTTTCTGATTTTTTTCATTTTGTTTCATCTGGCTTTTCAATTAAAATCTTTATAATCACTCACAGGAAACGGGTGAGTACGATCAAACATACAAAGATTCTGAACTCGACGAGGATGATGAGGAATATCAGTACTAGAGCTCCGTAAATATTTAATTTTGTAATTGAACAGCTCCATTTTATCTACGAGATTCTGCACTTATTTCTAATTTGATAGCATCTCTTCTAAAATGCTCTATATGCCGAATTCCTCTCATCTTCCGTATCCACCTTGTTGGTTGACACACCCAATGAATTAGCGATGCTTCGTACCTCTGCAATCATGGCTAATACATCGTTGAGCTTGTTAATTGCAGAACCCACTCCCTGTTTCATCCAATAATCACTAATTTTAACCACTAATCTTCAAAATTACAAATCAGAAGTTAAAATGAAAAACTTACAACTCCTGCTGCTCCGGCTGTGATGGCCATTGGAGCAGTGACAGCACTCAAACCGGAAGAACACATGACCGGAATCTTCACTGCCCGTGAGATTGAATATGCAGCTGCCAAACTAGGTGTTGCCTGAATTTTTTTTTCTTTCTTCTGTTAGAAACAAGAAATTGAGAGGTTCAATATCTAAAATGAAAAAACTTTACCTTCTCAATGAGACCAAGAACTCCTGGTTTTGTAGGGCTAGAGCACTTCCCTCCTTCGGTCTGGATAATGTCTGCTCCTTCCTCTTCCAAGAGCTCTCCTAGCCTTACCTGTACTTGATCATTACACATTGTAAATGCAAGCTGTTGAGTGTGTAAAAATGGAGTATGCGTTAGGCAACCTGATCAGGGAGACAGAGGGTGTGAGGCACTGTAACTGAGAGTACTATAGATGGAAGAATCCTCCTGGTATCCCTTGTAAGATTCAGTATCTGCAACCAGTGACGGATCCAGGAATTGTAATAACTGAGGGCTAAAATATCGGTGATGGAAATTTATTCCCGGCTTTGCCGGATATATTTTTTAAGACATATTTTTAGTGGAAATATAATATCATCAGATAAACCGTAAATCATTATAAATTATTCATACATAAAAATGAACAAATCCACCAAATCACCTCTAATTTTTTAATTATTGGATGAAATTTAATGTATAGAAAAATTTATTATGAAATTTATCCAAATTAATTGTAAAATTATACTCCCTTCGTATAAAAAAATTATCATTTTAGCCTATTGTACAACTATTAAGAAAATAAAAAATGGACCAGAATATCTCTACTTAATTGATTAAGATACATTGAATACATCTATTTAGTCCATTAGTGCATTTAATTCGTAGGGTTTTTTTGTGAAAAAAATCGAACCAAAATAACTAGAATGACTATTTTTTTATAAAAAATTGAAGGTTAAAATGACAGTTTTTGTAATAAGTAGGGATACATAATAATGATAATAAAAATGCAAAAAAAAAAACAATTTTTTGTTAGAAACATGGGGCTAAGTGCCCTATGTGCATCTGCTCATGTGTGCAACCACAACATTAATAACATGTATTCCACATCAGAAATTAGGAGATAAAGTGTGTAGTATATATTAAGCTTGTACGTTGGGTCAGATTGTGCGTACACGAATAGTTTGACATGGTTCAAATGTCAACTGGGTCAGGTGAGATCCGTTACACTTATAAGAATGTGGTGAGACAGTATCCCACACGAGAAGTTGGGAGATAAAGTGTCTAGTATATAGATTAACTAATATGATAAATAAAGATACATTAGTGAAGGATTTTATGACCTGTTGTATGGGTTTACCATCCATTTTTATGGTTTTATTATTCTATAAGAAGAAGGCTAAGATTACCTCATCGGGCGAGAAAAGTCTGCCTGTCTCATAGAAGGAATCATAGTTTCCAATCTCCACCATTGTAGCTCCAGCTTCAACGGCTGCTGTAAATGCGTGAGGATCCACCGACGAAACACAAATCTGTAAACATCCAAATCGAAGATGTGGTTAACGGATTTATGAACATAATCATCGTTACTGTTTAAATTGTGCTGAATTACCGGAAGTGATGTTAGGCTGATGGCAAGTTTCACCAACTCATGATCACAAGCTATGTCCACGAGACTTGCTCCTCCCTGTGTTTTCCATGAAATTTACTTGATTTTGTTTTAATAACTGATTGCCTGGTAAAGCTAGTAATAAAATAACAGACGAAGAATCTAAACCTTGTCAGCAGCTGATATAACAGCAGCCACGTTTTCCCTGTTGAAATTTTGCAGACCTGTGATAATCTGCAGAAAGAAAAAACGGTTCTTAATTGAGCTTCAAAAAAAGTTCATAGTGAAAATGAAAGACCAATAAAGGGATTGTAAATACACCTTGAGAGCTCTTCTTTCGTGGAAATCATGTAAGACAGCCTCTCTCGAGGAAGAAAGAAGGGCTTTAGTAGTGAAACCATATCTTCTGCTGCCATTACTGGCTGAAGAACTGGGTTTTGCTTTTGTAGAAAGATGAAGAAGATGATTGTTACCGTTCAGAGTAGACCTCAAGAGTTGTTTTTGACAAGGGGAGTAATTCATGGGTATGCAAAGAGAGGAAGCCATTATCTCTGTTTTACTCTCTAACTGAGCTGGTGCACAATGAAGAAGAAAGAGTAGATAATGTTTTTGATAGGTCCCAAAATTATATACTGCTTTGTGAGATATTTTCCGGCAACTATTAGAGGTGTAAAATGGGTCGAATTTGGGAGGAAAAACTTCTTCAGATTGTTCGGGCCGGGTTTACCTGATATGATTGCCATTTATTTATTTGTTTCCTTACGTTCTTCTCACTTTTTTTTCAACACTATTTACCGGTTAAGAGAATTTTACTAATATCTCTCAATATAAAAATATAAGTAAGAATATAGTCGTGAGTGATCTTGTTTGATAATTTTTTGGATTAATATATTTAGAGAATTAGGAGGTGTGAAGTGCCTTATGGTGTGAAGTGCGAAGTTTCTCGGGTACACATATAACACGTTAATGTTCACATATAACACGTAATCGTTCAGTTCTAAGAGGATAAAAAAATCACCTAGAGAACGTAAAAAAAAGAAGAAAAAGTTCACCATTAATTACAAAAATATCACCGCGTGGATTCATTAAAAAAATCATCTATTAATCTCAGCCCTCCATTTTCTAATATAATGGTTCAACATTCTTCACATTTCACACCATAAGGGCACTTCACACTGGAACTCACCTCTATATTTAGATATATATACAATAGAAAACATGATAGCATAATGTGAAAAAAGAAATAGGAAGCACAGAAAAGTAAAAAAAAAAGGGCGGAGGGAGTAAGTTTTTCTCAATATATTATATATAAAAAAATAATATAAAATTATGTTACTTTATTCATTTTAATAAGATATATTCGTTTGATGTTTTCTAGGTAATTTAAGGAATTGTGAAGAAGAAATTAAATAGGAGAGAGAAAAGTGAAAATTATAATGATTAGAGGAGAGAGATAGAGAGAAGAAAAAAGAGGTAATTTAATGAAGAGAGATGGTGTGTAAAAGTGTGTTGGGATATGTAAAGTGTATTGTAAAAGTAAATTTTGGGTTTAAAAAATTTCTAAAAATGACAAATGGGACTTATATTTTAGAACGCCCGATTAGGAAAGAGGGATCTTAATAAAGGGACGGAGGTTCCGTAAGTACAAACAAGATTAATATAAGTGAACAGGAAAGGTCGTCCCAGTTTCAGGTTAATCTGTTCGGTTCAAGTACACTCTTATGTTAACCACCTTTGACTTCAGATTTTCCCAAAATATATTTTTAAGGGTGAACTATTACTTCTTCATGAAATTGCAGCCTATTTGCTTAGAATGTGTTTTTTTTTACAAGCAAACAAAAGGCCTATCACAACTACAGGCCTAAATCATCTGTTAAGATGATTGAGAAGAACTCCCGCACCGAGGGGGATGAATGCTGAAGTGACATAAACTCTTTCCTTCTAGAGTCCAAATTATCCACTTCACTTGATAAAATAAGTTGGGCTGCATACGCAATAGCGTTGATGTTGACTTGCTTTGAAGCCACAAAATCGGCCGCTTTGTTCCCTTCTCTTTTACAGTGTCTGACATCCACTTTGCTGAAACCTGCAAGAAGAGTACCAATTTCTTGCAAAATAACCAAAATCTCCCAAGGCACCTTACCCACCCCCTTAATCCCATTAATAACTATTTGATTATCACCTTCTAAGATAATCTCCCTATACCCCAAACCGTGAGCTGCCTTGACCGCAGCCAGGGCTGCCAAGGCTTCAGTCTGGAGTACTGTTTTATTGCTAATCCGAACTTTGTCGATTGCTTTAACCCTACCCATGTTATCTCTAGCAACATAGGCAACACAAACATCTTAGATTTACCCAAGTATAGAGGAAGAGAAAACATGTCCATGCATCGACAAACATTTTCCATTTGCACCAAAGAAAAGATGCGACAATTAGGGAGCTCCATGACAGATTCTGATTTCTTTCCAATGCCCCATCTCGATATCCCGATTAATGATATGACTCAACCTCTCTAGGTAGAGTACAAAGAGATAAGGTGAAAAGTGGATTGCCTAGTCGAACGCCCCGTGATGGAGAGAATTGGTCTGTCGTATCACCATTCCAAAGGATCCTCATTCGGGATGTTGTAATGCACTCCATAATACAATCATCCCAAGCATCCAGGAGCATATCATCCGATAAATTTTCCCAAATAAAGTCCCATCTAAGCATGTTGTAAGCTTTTTCTAGATCGATTTTGAGAAGCATCCACTTTTTGTCCTCCTTGTTGTTCTGCATCGAGTGAATGATTTCCTGAAACAAAATAATATTGTCAGATATGGACCTTCCATGAATGAAGGATTTTTTTGTAGGACCAATTAAACTCTGCGTAACAGGTTGGAGTCGGACTACCTGCAGCTTTATAACAATCTTATATTAGACATTTCATAATTTGACCGGGCGATACCGACTTACACCCTCCAACAACTTCATTTTTCCAATGAGCGCAAGATAGGTGTCATTTACATCGGGAGGAAGCTTTCTAGTTCGGAAGAAACTCTTGATTACAATAAAGATAGAGGGACCAACTATCACCGAACAAGATTTTAAGAAGATAGGTTGAAACACATTCGGGAGAAGGGATTTAAACAAACCCATTCTTTAGCAACATGCACAATATCCTCCTATGAGAAAGTCTGAGTCAGTTGATCAAGGGCTGGGCGAGTAATTCTAGGGAAGCCCCTTGTCGAAAAAAGAACGGAAGCCTGGTCAACCAAGGCGAGAAATACATGTTGCGGAAAAAATTCATTCATATATTTTCCAACACAATTGGATCCTCGACCCAATCATCATTAAGTGATGTTTTTTCTATTTCTTCTTATCATAGTTCTAACGTGGAAGAAAGCGGTATTCCTATCTCCATACTTGATCCCGTCTTGTCTGTCTTTCTGAAACTAAAGCTTTTCCTCTTGAGCAAGCGTTTTATCCATGTCATATTTTATGCATTTCTCCCGTCTAATGAGGGCGTCTGAAATCCTTGAAGCCATCTCTAATTGAACCGCGGAGAGCTCAGCACATAGTTTGCTCTTTATGTGGTGAATGTTGCCAAAGGAAGTTCGGTTCCATTTCTGCAAGTCAGACATCAGTTTTCCCAAAGCGATGTGAACGTCACAGAGTTGTCCCATTTGGCTTTCACTAATCTCCCAAAGCTACCATGCTCGAGCCATACTACTTCAAACCGGAAAGGGCGTCTTTGAGATCTATTGCAGTATTCCAGGTGACATTGAATAAAAGAGGTTTATGATCAGAACAAAGTTCTGGCAGATGTTTCACACAAGCCTCTGACCATTTTAGTCTACATACAGTCTTGGTAAAAATTCAGTCGAGCACTTGGAGATTCTATGTTGCATCACTTCACCTCTACTCCAAGTGAACAAAGCTCCAACAAAGACAAATTGATAAGATCGTGCTCATACACCCAGTTTGCAAAAGTCTATTAGTCATCCGACAATAACCCATCGCTTCCCTATCGAACCTCAATGGAAAAAATGGAATTGAAATCACCTCCAACGAATAAAGGCGCAGAATATCATGAAGGGCTACCCCTATTTGTGTCCAACATGCAACTCTATTAGATGGAGTTGGTGGGGCATAAACCAGTATCAGGTGAAAAACTTCGGTCCCATACCCACTTGAACCCAAATGTGCTAATTCTATTTCCATGTGATTTAGATGTCTATTGTCACTTCATTCCACAACAACCGGAGACGTCGACTCCTACCATTGGCTTTGATTATGCAGTAATAGGTAAAATGAGTCTTACTCAAACAAAATCATCTGCAATACCTGAAACTTGTGGTTCCCGAAAGAAATATGATATCAACTTTGTTGTGTCGTAGTAGATATCTGATGCTCCTTGAAAAACTCCTCTTCCACACTCCTCTAGCATCCCACATGATGATCTTCATATGAAATAGTCGAGGGGTTTGGAGCCTAAACCAAGCCAGAGACTCTGCAGAAACTGAGGGGCTTTGAGCATTATCACCCACCACCTACACATCCAACATTTCATCCTCGTCATCCGACTGCTCTTGACTGCCTTGTGAATCTTGCCTAAAATCATCTTATGAGATCATAAGATCTTTCTCGTCGCCCATCTTATTCACAATTACAGACAACGATGGGTCTTGTGATTTCTCACACCTCATATGGGGGCAAAAAACATGTTAATTTGGGTTTCAATCTCCACAAGCCTCTCAAAGGTCCCACCCCACTACTTGGCCCAATAGGAGGCCCACCATTTGGTAATCCGTCAATGGGCCTTGATCTTTTATTCCCTCTAATAAGTTGGGTCATAGTTTGCACACTCGGATTAACATACATAGAGATAGTTGGAGTGGGCTGTTCTAAAACTTCCTAGGCCTCCTTCTTCTCTCTTCAGGTTTTCTAGGCATGCGTTTTACTTTCTTTTCCCTCATTGAATCACCTTTTTTACAGGGTTTGTAGAAAAGACATTTTGTCCACATGCTTATCTTTGTCAACCTTAGTATCAGCTAAGACAGACCCCACTAGCCGTTACTTTTATTTTCTTCTTCCCTTGTCATTATCTCGCTCCCTGCTAGGGGTGCAAAGCTTTCTTGTTTTGATTATGATTCTGTCCTTGCCTAGGTGTGCCCCAATCTCCCTCACGTGGGTTTTGGGCACATTAGAGTTTCTTCCCTTGTATGTTTGTAGCATCCAGTTTCCCACCGAGTTGGCATAGATCGATGAGAAAATTAGACGCTCCACCTCCTTCCCGCCAGACCTTCAGCGCATGGTTCCAAGCTAGAATCCTGATTTTAAGGACTTCCAGATCCCGTCAGAGCATCTCTCAATCAAAATGACCATATGTTCCACAACTAATGCACAACTAATTAATTTCTTCATACGCGATTAGTATGAGTTCTCCATTAACCATCACCCCCAAGAGGTTTCCCCAGTTTTCTAAAAAGCCCGCCTAGGCGCTAGACGGCACCGTAATGTTCCGACTAGGATCTATTCCTTTTTTTCTAGGTGGTAGAAAAAAAATTCCCCGTCTAGGAGGCTACGCCCGCCTAGGAGTTACGTTTTTTTCTCGGCGGGGGTATGCGTTCTTTTTTTTTTGAAAGCGGTATGCGTTCTTATTTAGGTTATAAGTTAAAATCAATCACATCCTCTCGTTCGTCCCACGCCTACGACTCTCACCTCTCAACCATACCCCTCTTAACTGAAAACTTTGTCGTCCCTACTACCTCCCACTTCCATCTCGTCATGCCGTCACCTCTCATCCCACCGGTTGCCTCTCACCTCACCTCGCCTCTAGTCCCGCCTCTCACCCTCGTTATGCTCTCCCTGCCCCTCTTCCTCGTACTGCGACCAACGTCCACTAAGAGCCTACAACTGCAACTGTGACTTATGAATAATTATTTAATATTACTTACGTTGAAACATGTGTTGGAAACTATATAATTTTTGCTTGTTCTGGTCTTGTAGATCTTCTTTATGACGAATACTATAACTTGTATGAATTTTGGATGATTAATGAGCAAATTATATGATTATATTAAAATTACATAGTTAAATCATGAATTACTATGAAAATTGTGAATCAATATATTTTGATTTAGCTTTTCATATAAGGAAATTATATTAAAATATAAAAAATAAGTGTTATAATATTGATTCGTCTAGGCGCCTAGGTGCTCGTCCCCCCCTCACCGCCTAGCACCCACCTAGTGTTTTTTAGAACACTGGGTTTCCCCACAATGATCTCCACGCAAACTCTGGCATACTTCCCTCTCATGGCCTGCAGAGTGTTCCTATCGACCTTGATGACATCTCCCAATCTTCCCGCTATCGTTTCAACATGTTCTCTTCATAGTATAGAACTAGCATTGTTGAGAGCTGAATCAAGACGCAAATAGCGGTCAACTGGTCTTTGTTGGGGTTGAAAGTCGGAATCCACCGCTTAACCATCAAACATTTCTCGAAGATACCATGGTCCGCCATGATCCGCCGGTTAGGGATTCCTAGAAACCCCCTTCTAGTTTGAATCTAACAACCGAGTATCCATTGGTTAGATCCATGATGACCATCCTACCCATAAAGCGCCACATATCTCTTAGTTTCCTTTCAAGGGTTTGATAAGCCACCGCCTTACCTAGTAGTTTGATCACGACTGAGTTCATCCAAGCAAGTGCCAACCTGTCCAGGACCTCTTGAGGGATGGTGATAACCGGCATCCCAAGATCACCATTAGGGAACTCAATTCTAACCTTATCTGTAAGTGAGGGATCCTTCTGGTGAATTCCTCCTTGACTCAGATAATCTCACGTGAATTTCTCCTTATACAGGAGAAATATGAGGTATTTGGATATTCTGTAAAAATAATTACCATGTTCATCTACAACCTCTAGTGGTGCCTTGAGCCACCACTAGAGGTTGCAGCTGAACAGACCTGGGTGTAGGGATGGAAATGGGGCGAGGATCCCCGTTTTTCCACGGGGAATCCCCATGACGGGTACGTGGATGGGGATTTTTAATGGGGATGGGGGAAGGTATGTGTAGAAAAGAAAATCTCCGCATGGGGATGGGTATGGGGCGTGGAATGGTGTCCTTGTCCCGATCCCCGCCCCGACCCTGATGGGTGCCCCCGTGGGAAATCTGTGATGGGAGAGTCCGCAGGGAATCCTCGATGATAAACCCACAATTTTTTTCCCATGTCTTTAAACACTTTGTTAAATTATGGTGTTTTTTGTGTACATTGATTATATTAGACTTCATTTAAGTTTAATTTTTTAATAACTATATATCTTAATTTATTTGTTCCTTGGTAATTGTTAATTACCTTCATTTTAGATTGTTTTTGTTCATATTTTCAATAGATATGTAGCAAGACATTTGTAAATATAAGCTTGGTAACGGGAGTGGAAAATCCTCGATAGGAGGGGACCCGACAGGGACAGGTATGTGGAAAATAATTAACCCCCGACGGGGATGGGGACGGAAAACCTAAACGGATATGGAGATGGGGATAGTACCAGCCCTCGGCCCGAACCTGTCCCATTTCCATCCCTACCTGGGTGTTGTCGGAGTAGTAGGGCCATTTCGGAATGTGTGGGTATGGTCTTCACGATCCCAGGTGGTGGCTGACGCACTGGGAGAACGCCAGTCATTTGAAAGTGGAGGATCTTTTAGACATACTTTGTGAACTCCCCAAGAGATATTTCTTCAGTTAATAATTATTTATTGTTTCTCAATGACATCGCACACTTCTATCTGACGTGATCCGAGCACATAACTTCAACAATTTTGATGACAAAGATTTCATCTTATCGCTACATGAGTCTTTGAGAGTTAGGGATTTTCTTAAGATCATACGCTTTGATGATTTAGACCACTTTCTATTAAAAGTGTGTCTTTGCATTGCTTGTTCAACAAAAAAACTAATTATTTTTTGTTAGCTTGTTATGAGTCCATGATAGAAAATAAATGGATATTCTGTAAAAATAATTACCATGTATTAACTTTTCTTACCCATTTACTTGTCCAACTTTAGAGATGAAAGTGGTTAAAATTATTAAAAACTCATTTTCACCAAAATTTGTTTCTCACTAGTATTAAACTCTTTTCTATGTTACAAATTGCCGTGTTTATTCAAACTAGTCGAGTGTTGCGTGCTGCGCATACAATATAAAACTCGTCTATGTAATATTCCTCGTATACGAAATTTGTTTGATTTTTCTTTTAAGCTTCGTGTAAAAATTGGTGAAAAAAATATTGAAGTATTCACACCCAATTCTTTCCCCCATGCTATTCGTTTCTACAATCGAAGTCTCTGCACTCCATTTTCTAAACTGTCTTCAGCTGTCCATGAATAATTGTCCATTCTAAATCTCTGAGATATACTTGAAATTGGCAAGTAAAACTGCAATATAGTATAGGATGATTCTCAGCACTTGTAAAAAAATCCCCTCTTAAAAAACATGTAAAAGCTAAATCTCGTGAAGAAACCATAACCGCCAAATCCAATACATCTACACCTTTCCTTTAATAGATCTCCTCACTAGATGTCGTTCCCAATTCTTTCTCCACAACTTTGTGTTATCCTCCTTTCCTCATCTTCAAGAAAATTAGCAATCTCAACTTAATCGGGTATGGGTGAAATCACATTCAACATTTAATTAGTTCTTAAATTCAACTAAAACTTGAGCTGACTTAGAGAATACAACTTGAATGTTTACCCTTGGAAGAGATTTGGCTAAGCAATCTGGTGGCGGTTCGAAGACAGAAACTTATAGTTTATAATATATATCCTTGCTTAGCTAGTCGGTCGGAAGCAGTCCGATCGAAACACTACTCTTCGTCGAAATTTATCACTGCAAAGCTTGTCCGAAAGGTGCTCATGAAAACTGTCATACGGAGGTAGGAGATGGGCCCAACTACCACCAAAGCCCAACCCAAATCATTCTATTGACGTTGTTTTGTATATTCTATCATGAAGTGTGAGCTCACTATATATTTTTTAAATAGAACAATCCAAACTAATATGGCTCTAAATTCCTCTCCACATGTTCTTCTCTTTATCCGTTCAAGGTATGGACGGACCAAATGAAGGTATGGACGTCATCCCCAGTCGTCATCTTCCATCCTCCATCCTCCTCTTCTAGTACTCCTTCGTCTTCTTCGTCCTCCTCCTCTCCAACTGTCCCGTTGCCATCCTCCTCCTTCATCGTTGCCATGGTCCTCCTCAGCCCGTTTGGTGGTGCTTGATGTCTCTTTGCAGGTGATAATAGACGAAGGTTTATAGAAATTGGAGTTAGGAGATAGGTCCAATTTATTTCATACATAAATGAGCCCAAATTATATAGGTTCACCCAAATTAGACCAAATTATATAAGTAATGCATGTGGTGTCATATGATAGGCAATTGATACTATTCATTAGGGTATTCTTACTTTTAGCAGTTAATAGATTACGTTGCCAATTGTCACGTGGAAAGTGGGTTAAGTTAACCTTAATCAGTTTTTCTAGTTAACTAGGTTATGTACGTGTAAGATTGTAATCACATTCTATTTTCAATTTTACCAATTCACGGTAAGGAAAAAAGATCAATGTAAAACTAATAATAGATAATCCGGACCAAGCAATATAAAAAGTAAACAACTAGTTCTAACTCTAACCACACAAAAAACGCAGAATGATCTGTAAGAGATTTCGCTGTAAGCCTATATTATTAGATTGGGAAGAAAGTATAAATAGGCAAGCCACTCCCACAAATTTTCATCACCAAATAAATAAATAAATAAACCAGTAAAATTTCCCTTCGGCGGTGAAGTAGAAAGAAGATCCCATCCAGGAGGAGTCGGCAGCAGCGGTGGTTGTCGGCATCTTCTGGTTGGATATCGAAAAATCATTAGGCCGGATTAACCCAGAGAGAGAATATAATTAATAAGGAAAAAATGGTTAATACCACGGTTTCTTGTTACGAAACGGCGGTGAGCCCCCTTGAACTATGGGGCGACGAAACACCTCTATTGAACGCTCTCCCTCATTTGGTTGTTCAAATGGCTCTAGCGATTACCAGTAACCTCTTCTTTCTCTTCATCCTTCGTCCCTTCCGCCAGCCTCGAATTGTCGTCGACCTTCTTGTAAGTAAAAAAACTATATTTTACTGTTTGATGTTGAATTTGAATGTGACTGGTGTTTGGTTTTGACAGAGCGCATTGGCGATTAGTCCAGTGGTGTTGGATATGATAAACAAAGAGTTGTCAAGCGAGAGTATTTGGCCGAGAAAAGGAAGAACAAACATGGAGATGCTATCGAACATGGGACTACTGTACACCATGTTCATTAAAGGTCTACAAATGGACTTGACGCCGGTGACCAACCGACGAGGGATCAAGACATTGACATTCTCCATGGGGATCATCGTCTTGCCGTTCCTGGTAGGGTCCACAATCTCCGGTATCTTCTCCGTGTACGAGGTTCATCATTTTCAAGGCTCCACTATCTTCATATTCTGGGGGGCGGTCATGGCTTCCTCGTGCTTCTCCACCGTCGCCTCCATTCTCGCGCGCCTCAAGCTCTTATGTACTGAAATCGGCAGATCTGCTCTCTGTATCGCGATGATCAACGACCTCGGATCTTGGTTCTTCATCGTCCTCATCATAGGGATTTCCGCACGGCCGCCGCTCGGTGACCCTGACGGCTACTCGTGGGACCCATTCTTCACCATCCTACTCTTTACACTCTGTTTTTGGGTGCTCTTGTTTCGCCGTCATCCGCCCTATTATCTTGTTCGCCATCAGCCGCAACAAGGACGGGGAGAATTTCTCTGAGTCCGCAATCCACGTCATCTTGTTTATGGTGATGGCGGCGGGTATTATGGCTGAGTTCTTTGGGGCCTACGCATTTCTCGGAGCGTTCTTGTTAGGGCTCTGTATACCTCATGGGTTCTTGGCACAGACGTTGGCGGATAAGATGGAGGATTGCGTCTCTGCGCTTCTCATGCCGTTGTACTTCGTGTCTATTGGAATCATGATCAAGGGCGCACAATTCACGAGTGAGACGCTAATTATTAACATAACGTTGGTCGTGGTCGCTGCCTTGGTCAAGCCCATTTGCGTCTTCTTGGTTTCTGTGGTTTGTGGCATCCCGACTCGTGATGGGCTCGCCATCTCTGTGTTGCTTAACTGCAAAGGTCTCCTCTCTATCGTCATTGCTTCCGTTGGATACGAACGTGGGGTATATCTATCTATCTATAACACATATTAGAGCATATTTGATACCGATATCTAGATATCACACATGGGTGTGAGATATTAGTTATATACCCACATCTGTGTTTGGTATAATTAATATATCAATATCAAACTGATATATGCTGTCATTCATATCTTTATTTGATGTATGCTAATGAATGAGTATTATTGCAGCACTTGACAAGTGAGGCGGTGGCGGTGCTGGTGTGCATAGTCCTAACATCGACAATGGTGGTGGAGCCGGTGATGCTATTGGCATACAAAAGGATAATGAAGAGCAGCATACCGTACGATAAAAGGACAGTGGGAGGGCTAAAACCAGACGATGACTTCCGAGTCATCTCATGCATCCAATCATCGCGCAACATCCCAGGGATGACCAACATCCTCGACATATCCCACGTGTCACACGTGTTCGCTATCCACCTCATGGAGCTTGTGGGCCGCACCTCCGCCATGTTGATCGTCCACGAGTCCAACTCTAACTCGGCCGTGACCCCGTTCTACAGCAAGACCCGCGCGCAGGCCGACCAAATCGTGACGGCCTTCCAGAACTATGAACAGAAACAGAACGGCGCCACCACCGTCCAAACCCTAACAATCTTGTCACCAATGGAGACGATGCACGAGGATATTTGTCACCTAGCGGAGGACAAGCAAGTGAGCATGATTCTCCTTCCATTTCACAAAACACAAGGGATGGACGGGAAGCTAGAGGACGACGCAAACATGGAGATCCGGTCGGTTAACCAGAACGTAATGGCGCGATCGCCTTGCTCAACCGCCCTACTCATCGACCGTGGCATCGGTATGATCCCATTGTCGGGGATCAGCTCTGCCGCATCGACCGCCACTCACTCCGGCCGACTCGAAGGCGACCCCATTCGGGTTGCCATGTTCTACTTTGGCGGGCCCGATGACAGGGAGGCGCTATCCTACGCCATCCGCCTAGCCAAAGACGAAACCGTTGCCCTAACCGTCGTGCGCTTCGTGGCCGGGACCAACCCTGTTGACGTGGAGCCTATCGTGTTCCCCGGCGACGAGGAGGACGAGGATGAGAGCGGTTTGGCGGCGGTGTACACGGAGCACGAGCAAGAGAAGGAGGCGGACAACGGGTTCATTAAGAAGCTAAGCGACTCGGTGGAGTACGTGGAGGTGGCATCGAATAGCGGTGCGGATACGGTGGCTATCTTGAGGGAGATGGAACACCGGAACTTCGACTTGTATGTTGTCGGAAGAGGGCAAGGAGTGCTTTCTCCGACCACGGCTGGGCTTATTGAGTGGAGTGAGTGTCCGGAGCTTGGGGCCATCGGAGATGTGCTCGTTACATCGGACTTTGCCTCCGATGTGTCAGTAATAGTGGTGCAGCAGTACGCCGGTGCCAGAAACTTGCCGCCTAAAGATTCCACGGTCATTGACGTCTGACTTGTTTCACGAATTTTAGTACCTAACCCACCTACACACCAATGTTTGAAAATGTATAAATGTTAATGGGGACTTGGCCGGCCCTTGGGAGTTTTGAGACTTTAATTATTTTGTGTGAAACTTCAATTTTTTTTTTAGTTTCTTACGAGGGCAATTAGGTGAATTCTGTACTATTGAATTCCACAACTTATGCTCGAGTTTAAGGAAAGTAATTCATCCTTCCAGATATCTGTTACGTCTTTGTTTGTTTGTGATCGTCCCTTGTTACTTGATTCCCACCACAACAAAAAATGGACGTTTTTTTACCAGCATTGCTGATTTTATAAATTAATTTCGGTTTAAATACAACATGAACATTTGAATTTTTTTAAAGCGTACATGAAAGTAAAATTATCGATAAAAGTATTTACACATTAAAAATATTTATGAGAATGTATATAGATGTAGAATCGGGAGGAGATAGGAGGTTATGAGATGTCAAAAGGGAGAGCGTTTCAGGTGGATCTGGATGGACAGGTGAGACGATGCTCGGGCGGTGTCTCTACTTTGTCCCGAAATTAAGAAAAAAAACATATTGTTTGTTATTTTTTATTTCATATAATATCGAATTTAAAAAAATATATTTTATAAAATCATATTTTTTAGTATAATATTGATTTTATGAAACTTATAATTTCCTTATTTTCGATTTCCTTATAATATTAAAAATGATATTTAACATTTTCTGCATGAAGTATAGAAATATAAATGTTTCCATAAATAATATTTAAAATTTTTCTAGGAGTAAATTATAAAATAATATTGTATGTTATTTTTTATTTCAGATAGATTCTTGATGATTAAAGATAATATATGGTAGATTCTTAATAAATAAAGAATAATATATAGTAGATTCTTAATGATTAAATATTACAAAATTAAGTTTTATGAGTTAGACTTATGATATTAAAAAATAATATTTAATATTTTTTCTATGAAATGCTATATTTGATATAGAAATACTAAATTTTAAGAATTAGATTTATTTATATAGAAATAGAATTTTAACAAGAGTACAACATATTATATTAATAAAAATGATTAATATAATTTGATATCATTATAAAACATTATATTAATTTTGAAATGAAGTTTGAATGGATTAGAAGTTTTTTAAATGAAGTTATGTTTATGGTTGAGAATTTAATGTTGGGTTGTTAGATTGTTGGTTAAAGTTCAAAGGATGTTATATGTAAATGCAGTGGCAGAGGGAAGGCATGCAGTGGTAGAGGAAGAGGCATGCATTTGAATCTATGTGGGTCAAGAGACGCCTGATTGGGCGGCATCTCTTGTATTAGCGACGCCAGCCCGGGCGGCGTCTCTTGTATGAGAGACGCCGTCCACCCGAACGTCTTTTGTATATTATCCATTTTCAAATTCAACCGGCCCTACCCACTTAGTTTCTCTATATAATCTCCCCCCATCTTAGAACACCATTCACATCCCTTCATATTTTACACGTTCATCTAATAACTCTCTCAAAATCTCATTCAGAAGAGTTGCAATTCATAATTATATTGTAAGTCTCTTTATTTATTTGTGTATTATTTTCGTTACTCTATTTTATACACATTCATTTGAATTTTGTTTAATGTTTAGATAAACGCAGTCGGATTATCTTCACAGGTACATTTTTCTATATACTTCACTGCCTCAACAAGTAAGTAAATTTATTTAAAAAATCAACAAATAATTTATTTTGTTAATTAGAAATCATTTTGCAAATAAGTTAATTTTGTATATTATTTTTGGTACATTGTATTCGAGTTTGCATGTTGAATTAGGATTTCGATAAACTTTTAGATTTGCATGTTAAATAAAATCATACATTAGTTTTACTATGTTCTATTAGAATTTGCATGTTCGTAGGTTTGAATTTTTAATTAGATTTTTTATAAAATCTTTAGGTTTTCATGTTACAGGTAAAATAAGTGTCGGCATCTCATGAACATGAGACGGCGTCTCTTCCGATGTCTCACGTAAGTGAGGCTATTTAAATCACCTAAACAAATTTTTAAAAATTAGGTCAAGAATCCAGAAATAATAATTATAAAAAACTTTATGTAAATAAAGTACAAATATTAAAAAATAATATACTTAATAATAACACTTAGAACGAACATAAATATATTTTTAAAAAATCTTAAATGAAATTGAACTTTCCAAAATTCATAAAATAATAGATCTATGATATTAAATTTTTGTAAAATGCTTTAGGATTGGGTTATTAAATTATTTTTATTATAACTTAAGAGTAAAATGTTAGAACTTTCACATATGAGTAAATGCATATATACACTATTATGCATATTAGATTCACACTAAAAACAATATTTAAAGTACCATGATATCTACTCTAATATTTAATTTTTGTATGAAAAAATTCAGAAATGTTGACCTAAAAACAATATGTGATTACAAAATAATCATATATTTTTTCTATATTTCTTATTTAAATTTATAGGATAGAAATGGATGGGGATGGGACTAATAACTATTCTTGGATGTATGAGACCTCGTTCACAGGATTACTTGCGGGTGTTGAAACAGGAAGGAAATCAAATTTCTAATTTTGCATCTTCTCAGACCGGCGGAGCACCTATAGTTGATGTTTCATATCCTACACAGTCGAGGCCAGACATGGCAAATCTAGAACATAAAATACATAACGAAATGTGTGATATCTACTCTGATAGTTTTGGCATCGATCATGATAATTTTTCAGAGGAGAATGAGGACGACAATGATGTTGATGTAGCAGAAGCTCGCATGGCTAGGAAAGCAGCATCTATCACCCCGTCTTGGAACAAAGCTGAAGAGCCTGACCCGACATTGATGAACTTGTGGCAAACATGGCTAGCAAGCGATTAGTTCCCAAACCAGGATGAGCTAGTTGTAGGTCAAGTTTTTCAGGCTTTGGAGGATTTGAAAACAACAATATCAAAATGGTACAGTGTGATTTGTATGCAAAGTAATAAAGGATGCGCATTGCGTCTATCAACTCATTTAGTCAGTGTCACATGTCCAACCCGATCCAACCGCAACACTCTCCCTTCTGGTGTCTCATAATCTCATATCTCCTCCTGAACCTACATCCTTGTACATTTTCATAAATACTTTGATGTATGTATACTTTCATTAATAATTTTTCTTTTGTGTACACTTTGGAAAAAAAAATCTGAACAAATTACTAATGGTACCAGGAATTCCACTAACTGAGTTGAAGGTTAAAAGGTGTTCGCTATATTTTTCTGAAGTCGGTAGGAAAGTTTAGAGAACGAACATTTAATATAAACTTAGGTCGTTATGAAATGAGTTTTTGTCACTTTAAAAGATATATATATATTGGATATTTTCTATTTTGTATGTATTTAATGTAAATTATTAAACAACATAAAAATGTGTTACATTCATATTCGGATCAACTCTATATATTTGTTCTAAGCTTTTTGACCAGTTGACACACTTTGATTTATTCATGTGGGATTTTGATCAATCTAAATATTGATATATGTAGTGTAGGAATGAAATTGAATAATATTTCTGTAAAAATGAACAGATTATAGACTATGTAATATGAACACGTTAAAAGTGCCTACATATCCATGTAGACACGACACGGATCCTCCTCTAACCACTTGAATACGACATGAAACCGAATCAAAATGTTTTTATATTTTAATTTGGAAAATTGAATATTGTTCTTCTATTATTTTGAGCTCAACTTGAATAATAAGGAAAACATAAAAAATTCATTTCTACCAGGCTCTTGTGACCTCCTTTTATACACCTCAAAGGGAAGGAAACTTCATTAAATTTACGATTTAGGAGGCTAAAAAAATCTCAACTTGTAACATGGCTTTTTATACACATCTAATGGTCGAAAATTTCTTTGAGTTTCAATATGGGAGAACATTTGCACAACTGTTAATATACATAGTTTAAACCTTTTTCTTGGTTAAAGTGGATAATTTTAATTATTATAGACTATTTATTTATTTATATTTATCATTTTAGTGTTAAGAGTCAAATTTTTATGATAAATATCCTCATAGTCATTACTATATAAAAATTATTGAATATTCAATCCAACTTTTATGAAATACATATACTAAAAAAATGGAAGAAAGAAATCGAAAAAACTAAAAAATAGAAGAAATATTGTTAGTAATTAAAAATCCCACATAACCCAATTCGAAAAATCTAATTTTTTTCATCATAAAACGGAAGAAATAAACTTATAGTTAGGTTTTTTAGGGTTTTAAATAAGTTTTATTTGGATTTGGTGATAACTTCACACTTTATTGTATACATGTGAAAATTTTGAACAATTTAAATGTTAATATATGTAATGTAGAAAGGGAATGTGAATGACATTTTATGCCTAAATGAATAGATTATAGACTGTGTAACATGGACAGGTTAATCACTCCCCTCTTTTTCCCCCTTTTACAATGAACATGAAGATCTATTCATAAGAAAACAGCTGCTCGTGACACGTGTCAAATATCTTAGTTGTATGACTTTTCTATCTTCATTTTGGTGTCAAGCCTTGGTTGTATCGTAAGAAGAGACCTTCTTTGCTTAAATTTCATGATATGTTTGATCACGCCAAGCATGAGGACCGTACAGAATCTTAACGAGGATAATCTTGAGCTATGTATGGTGTTTAATATCGCAATCCATCAGACATGACACGGATCCTCTTGTATACACTTGGATATGAAAAGAAGCCGAATCAAACTATTTTTAAATTTTAAACTGGAAAATTGATTATTGTTTTTTTAAGCTCAACTCGAATAATAAGAGAAACAAAAAAAATCATTTCTATCGGGGGTCTTGTGATATCCTTTTATACACCTTAAAGAGAAGGAAACATCATTAAGTTTCCGATGTGGAAGGCTCAATATCTCAAAAATACGCACATACCCATGTCGACACTAACCACAACCAAAATTAAACTCAAACGTGAATCACAAACTAAAAGCCTCTTTTATATTAATTATCACTTTATACTCTCTTCATACAGAAAATCTCTCCCCTTTCCCCCTTTTAACATGATGATCTATTTGTAGGAAAACAGTTGCTCGTGATACGTGTCAAATATCTTAATTGTATGGCTTTTCTATCTTCATTTTGGTGTCAAGCCTTGGTTGTACAGTAAGAAGAGACCTACTTTGCTTCAACTTCACGATAAGGCTAATCACTCCAAGCACGAGGACCGTACGGAAATGGGGTCCATCTTATCATGACCGCGGTCAATCTTGTCCCTATTAATCTCATCTTACCGAGAATAATATTGAGGAAATTATGGTGCTTAATATCGCGATCCATCAGACCGACATGGTTCCTCTTGTATACACTCAAATACAAAAAGAACATGAATCAAACTATTTTTAAATTTTAAACTGGAAAATTGATTATTGAGCTTTTATGGCTTTAAGCTGAACTCGAATAATAAGAGAAACAAAAAACCTCATTTCTATCGGGGGGTCTTATGATATCTTTTTATACACCTTAAAGAGAAGAAAATTTCATTAAGTTTCCAACGTGTTAATATGTAGATAGTTTTAATTTTTTTGTTGTTAAAGTGGAAGGTTTTAATTATAATAGATTACTTATTAATTATATATTTTTTCATAATTTTAGTGCTAAGAGTCAGATTTTCACAACAAATATTCTCGTAATCATCATAATATAAAAATTATCTAAATTATTGAATATTAAATCCAACTTTTATGAAATTTAAGTCTAGAAAAAATGGAAGAAAATAAATCGTAACAAGATAAAAATTGAAGATTAGTAACTGAAAATCTCAGATAATCCAATTCGGAAAATCTAATCGTCATGATAAAATAGGTTTTTTAGGATTTTAAATAAGTTTTAGGTTAGTTAGGTAATAATTGCACACCTTGGTTTAGTGGAAATTTGATCAATCTAAATGTTTATATATGAAATGTAGGAATAAAATGTGTATATTTTTTTTAAAAATGAATATGTTATAGATTGTGTAACATGATCACGTTAAAAATGCCGACATACTCGTGTCAACACAACACGGATCCTTCTGTATACACTCAGATACAAAAAGAAACCGAATCAAAATATTTTTTAAATTTTAAACTGAAAAATTGATTATTGAACTTCTATTGTTTTAAGCTCAACTTGAATAATAAGAAATACATAAACTCCTATTTCTACTCGTGGGCTTGTGATCTCCTTGTTTACATCTCAAAGAGAAGGAAACTTCATTGAATTTTCAATGTGGGGGCTAAAAAATCTCAATCTGTAACATGACTTATATACACATACAGTGGTCGAAAATTTCATTAAGATTCAATGTGGGAGAGCATTTGCTCATGTGTTAACATAAATAGTTTTAACTTTTCTTGGTTAAAGTGAATAGTTTTAATTATAATAAACTACTTATTAATTATATATTTTCAAAATTTTAGAGCCATTACTATATAACTTTTTATATAAATTATTGAATATTCAATCCAACTTTTATGAAGTATATATGTTAGAAAAAATAAAAGAAAGAAATCGTTAAAAAATTGAAGAAAGATTGTTAGTAATTGAAAATCATACATAATTCAATTCATAAAATCCAATTGTCATGATAAAATGGAAGAAACAAAATTAGAGTTTTGGGCTGTTATGGTTATAAATAAGTTTTAGTTGATTTTGGTGATAATTACTCACTTTGACTTATTCATGTGAAAATTTTCATCAATCTAAATTGTGATATATGAAATGTACGAATGGAATGTGAATAATATTTTTGTAAAAATGGATAGTTTATTGATGTACACGTCTATGACGGGTATAATAGCATAGTTTTACCATAGTTTTAGTATGATTATGAGCATATTTATTGTGTATTTGGTGCGTATTGCATTGCGGCCACATATATCTTATTTCGATATTTTACAAGGAAGCTAGAGACGAAGTAGAGACAGAGTGAAGAGAAAACGAAGACGAGCAACATTGAAGATCAAGACAGAGTTGAAGGAGTCAGAGACTGATCTTACGGAAGCGACGCGAATGTGAATCGGCGACCGCCAGAGGGGTTTGATATTTTCTGGAGATGCAACCCACGATGGCCACCGAAACCACTTCGACGACAACCGATTTCACCGCAACAACTCCGAGTTATTTTTTCCCTTTTATCTTTTAGTTAGCATTTTATGGTTGTTAGTTTCATTTTCCGGGATTTTTAATATTTATTTCTTATTACTTTAATATTTATCTTCTATGTTAAGGATTTAAAGCTTATAAAAGGCTCTTCCTTTCTTAACCTAGTGAAAACCAATTTGGGAGTTTTATGTAATTTCTTTTGGAGCAATTTCACATACTTGGATCGTTCTTCATTTCTTATTCTCTGTAAGTCTAGTATGAGAAGGTAATCTCATATTTCTTAGTGAAGTAATTGAAGTGTTTAATTGGTGAATGATGTGAGTTTGTTCTTTATAGCATGATTTTGATTGCTCTTCTCTTGAATGTTTATTGCTAATTGAATTGTTAGTTTATTTCTAGATTGATCACCTAGGATTAAATTAGTCTTTCATACAAGATAGAGTATATTAGTTTGTTCTTCTTAATCTATATCTTCGAAGCAAGCATAGATTTCTATATTCGGTTTGAACTAGGAAATTTTGTCGAGAATTGCATTGTAGGAACAAATGTTAATTGCTATTTCTACTTCTTGGTATTCTTCATTTTAATGCTTCCATCAGTTTGAACTATATGCGTTCGTCGTAGTTAACTAATTTGGATAGGTTTAGTATACTCGGTTTGAGGTGCTAGATATCTGTCGCATAGGAATAGGATCAATTCACTATATTGGTTACTTCATGAACTACGATAATCATCATCATAAGTTGAATATGGATATGTGCTTTGCTATGATCTTTTCCCATTTATAAGTCAAAACACACTTTTAGCTTTTTATAGTTTTACAAACCAAAAATTCCCTTTCATAATCATAAGATTTTAAATGAAATGAAAACAAGTTGATAGCCTCATGTGAGTTTGACCCTTGCTTCTGCTATATTCTAGTTAATAGGATTTAGTGTTGCTTAGGTATAAATCTACTCGATCTTAATCTCGTAATTATTTTCTTTGATGTTGTGTTTGTTTGCAATCCTTTTTCCAATTTTATAACCGGATAAACAATCGTTATCAAATTGGCGCCGTTGCCGGGGAGGCAATAAATATCAACAAAATTAGTTTTGATTTCTTTTATTACACTTTATAGGTATGGATCACTTAAATGGTTTGCATCCGTTCTACTAATTCTTTCCTTGTTGTGCCTATTGCATAAATTGAACGTGAATTCCACCGACTCAAGCATGAATACACATGCAAACCAAGCGAAAGAATGGAAGACAACACGTTAGATGCTTTGACAGCCCCTAACTTGGGGTTGCAAAGAAGAGCTTTGGCTCTACCGGATCTCCCAGCTGGCCAGATATTCGAGCTAAAGATTGGGGTAGTACACTTACTACCGAAATTCAGCGGCTCAGCACTAGATTATCCCATCCAACACATAGATGAGTTTATAGAGGTTTGCGTCAACCTGAGACCTTTAGACGTGGATGTAGAGTAGATGCAGATGAGATCCTCCTCGTTCTCCCTCAAGGATGCAGAAAAGGACTATTGGCCCCGGGAAATATAACAAATTGTGTTGACATGAAGAGATTATTTTTGGCTAATACTTCGAATACACTCAAGAAACAAATCTACAATTTTGATCAAGAGGCCGAAGAATCCCTCTACGACTACATTGAGAGGTTCAAAAAGGTTATCAAGTGTTGTCCCTATCATGGCTATCGGGACCACAACCTAATCTTGGGTTGACTTACACATCGTTCTTCTAGAGGATGGTCGTAGGATGGTCAACAATGCATGCCAAGGAAGAATCTTGGGTTGACCTACATAGAAGCCATGAAAGTCTTCGTAACTCTGGCAGATGACTCAAGACAGTACACTGGGCGAGACTCGGTAAGGAGAAACGTGTTGAGTGCCACACAAGCCAAAGCAGATGAGGTTGCGCTACTAAAAGAACAAATTAGGACGCTGAAGCTCTGAGGCACGATGCAACATGTGGACAATTGTGAGGCTTGTGGAGATGATCTCCACACTAAAGATGCTTGTCCAAAATTTCAAGAGGAGGTAAATGCATTTGGATTTCAACAAGGAAGGCCTCCCTACACTTACCAAGAAATCAGCCTTGGAGGAATCATCGCAATCTCCGGTGGAACAACACGGAGAATCAACTGAATCTACCAGCGCGTCAACCTCAAGCATCTTACGGCGAAATGATTAGAGCTCTAGCTGAGTGCAACACTTATCCTCATGAAGGATTCGAGGAAGTATGCTCCGCCATAATAAAGGTTAATGAGAGTGTGTTCTCGAAAGGACCATGACCCAACTCGTAGACGATGTCGGAAAGCTTGAGCAACAATTGTCTGGTCGTCTTTCTTCACATACAGAGAAAACCCAGATATAAGGATTGTGAGTATGATGAGGCTGGGTGAGGATGTCCTTGAAGAGGAGGAAGAAAGTGCCCGAAGTGAGGATTCTATGCAAAGCTCGGAGGAGACGGTTAAGCAAGAGGAAAAGTCCAGGTTCTGCTTTGGCGACCGCCAAAGCATCGAGTCAGATTTTGCAAAATTTCAATCTCCGTCCGGCGACCGCTCCACCCTTTTGGAGCGGCCGCTTCCGGGACAACGCATCTAATTTCGGCGACTATCAAAACCAGTTTGGCGCATGCCGTCGTTAGTAGGGTCCAAGAAGCAATTTCACTTTCAGCGACTGCTGGAACACTTTAGGCGGCCTCCGCCAAGAGGACTGTGGGGAACTAAAGAGGGATTTTGGCAAGACCCGGAAGATGCCCACGAACATCAGGAGTACATCAATCTCTTAGAGTGCGGCTTCGGGTATGAGTGCAAGGACTTGAACTACGTCCATCGAGAAGTTGGAGATTGTCGGGAGCTAGATTCTGGCGACCTCTGGTCTACATTAGGCGGCCTCCTCCAAGAGGATGCGAGTAAGTTAGAACAAGACTTTGGTGACCGCCGAACACCTCTAAGTGGTCGTTTGCCTGACATATACGACATGTAGCATCTCGTTAATAGTGAGAACCAGGATGTTAGTAGTGTGTGTCGTCGGTTGTGCTTCGAGAGTGAAGATTTAAACGATGTTTATCATGAAGCACCACCACACCTCGGAGGTCCTTTTAATTTGTTAATATTTAATTGTTTCAAAAATATATATTTAATTTGTTTCACTACGAGCATGTAAATTTTGCTTTAAATTAAAAAATTTAAATAAGTAACATTACATACTATATTATGAGAGTATCAACACCATTTAAAAAAAATTAGTTAGTCTACATATCATATAGTACAATCCACTGTTTAGACAACTAAAAACAACATGATTATTGATCCGGAAATTTCATGCATTGAAACAATGACCATGCATAAATAAATAAGTCATGATTCAAATAAACACGGTAGTTTTTACCTACGCATATATAATAAGAACATGGTCCAACTACAACATAATTATACATAAGAAGCAATGACTCTTACAAACATCGTCCAGGAGTTCCTTAATCGTTGTTGATCTCTTGTGGAACACTTTGATCCTTCCTAGCACTTTTATCAAGTTGAATAGCATCTAAATATGCTTGAAGACGTGGTGTAAACGGGACTATCAACTGAAGTGTTGATTCTTCATGATGAGACAACCACATAAGATTCAAGTATGGAAGTGGACAATCATCATATATGAGCACCTATGACCAAGAAACAAAACTTATATAAGAGACAAAACTTCTATAGAAATGCAATAAAATTAGAAGAATTATGTTATGGAAGTTACCATATCCAATATTTTTCTTGCTTAAGGTGACAGAGGCATATAACTTTTAGTCGTTGTCCTAGAACGTAACTTGTCTTGGCATAATTGATGGTTATGTTCAACTGCCACTATTTTTGAAGATGATAAGTATCACATTTAAGACAGTAGCTGAAATTATCCCTATATTTGGACAATCAAACCATTTTTGTGGAGGGGACATCTCATTATGCTTAAAGAAATCCAACTTCTCTAGCATTTGATTTTTGGTGGTTGGTTCTATCATTGTTTTGTGTATTAACTCCTAGAATTCATGGGTATAACACATCATTATCTATTTTATAGCCATCCAACTATCTTCAGAGTCACCAAGACCACAAGCTTATTCTCTGAAGCCATAGTTTCCATCATTCTTAATTTTGTACTACCCAAATTTAAATTTTGTAACACACTTAGGATAATACTTATGGTACTTCTTTGAAGTAATGGGCTATGGATGTGGGCGGTTTTTTTTTTTTTGCTTATTTGGAGTTGGTGGTCTAGTAGAGTGTCAGGAGGGGCTTTTTGCTTCTTTGAAGGGTTGGGCTTGGGATGCGGGCATGCAAGGTTCAAATTTGTTGGTCTAGTAGTAGGGACATCAAGGGATTTTGCTTTTTGAGTGGTGTTTGGGCTTGCTCGTCTTTTTTATACTTCCAACAAGAAGGCATTCTCTTGTATACATCAAAGGATGGTAGTATGGTCTTGTTTAGTGCACCTGGAGGTCTCCCTTGGGTTTGACATTAGCAAACTGAAGGGCACCAGGTGTCTCAGGATGTGCAATCTTATTAATCTCAAAGAGACACCTAGCTTTTTTATCCGCAGATAGATTGTTGAAGTCCTTCAGAATGAAATCATCCATCATACTCTTATTCGGCTTGCTTCTTATGGTATCTAATTCAGCATCATCTGGGACATACTATAAGCTAAGTGTTTTTCAGAATGGGTGCAAGGAAGAAAGAGGCAAATGCATTTTGCCCTTATAAATAGATCCATTTCATACCCATTATTATATAGGTCTTCTGCATACTATCACTGAAGGTCCCCTTTATTTCCTTCTCCTGTTCATAGAGTATCTTATGGATTTGATCCCAAATTGTGGCTTGGTTGCTCTTTGAACTAGTAAGGTGATTCTTAAGTGAAGAGTGAGCACCTTCAACCCTGCAGAAACAAACAAAGTATAACATGTATACAGCTGTGTGATACTTAAGAAGGTTGATTACATGGATTATACAAACGTATTTAATGTATTAGTACCGAGGTTGAACCAATTATCTATCCAAACATAAACAGTTTGTTCTTTGTATGATACTAACTAGTTTTCATGAATATACTTGTGCAGATGAGGCCATCTTGCCCAAGAACCAACCAACATACTCAACTGGGTCTCATAATCCACCTTAATTGTTGCCTTGAACAAATTATAATAGGCAAAAATAAAGTTTGGTGCCTCTGGCTTGTCCATGTATGCCTTGTATGCATGATCTTCTATCATTGAGTTTGGGAGCCCAACATCCATGTCGTTCATCAATGCTTTCTCACTCTCTCTCTCTGACTAGACATATAGACTCCTTCTGTGCCAACTGAAATAGGCTATTTCGTTGGTGTGAGACCCAGAAATAAGAATCAGTGGTCTCTCTGCCTAAGAAACAACCAACAACGCTGAAGTTCCTCATTGCATTTGTGATGCCGATGATCTCTAGAAAGATATTTTCACACTAAAACATAGAAATGAAAATGCAATTCTTAGCAAATTGACTATGGCATATAATTAAAACAGGTAAATGGATGTAATTTACTCTTAACCTTACCCAATGATTGAGTACGTACTATCAAGTAACATTAAACATGGGAATGCTCTTAGAAGTTCTATGCACCCCCGTTGTGAAAAGAACACATCTTGAAACTCATTTGTAAGTGGACAAGTCTATGCTCTATGAAATATCCATACATGTAAAAGAACTCTTGCACCATGGTTTTTTTCTCCATTTTTTTATGACGGAACTTGGCTATCATGTTGTACACTTGCTTCTTTGATGTAAGTTTAGAGGTCCTTGTTCAAGGTGGTCATAATGTTATGCAGTGAGAAATGACTCTCTACCATATCCCTCACCTTTAACATCTCCTCTTCAGTCGGTCTTCCAGCAAATTCATTCCCTACTTGATCTTTTCTATAACATGGTTGTGAAACCCACCTACTACACACAACCTCCATTCACCTTGTGGATGTTCTCTCAATTCCAAACTAAAGCGACAACCACAACGCTTACTCCTTGAAGTATGTGTGGGAGTCTCTTTAGCAGCCTCACTCCTTTCGCTAGGGCAAGCCAGTGTAACCAAACCCATAGCATTATATGTCGATTCTTTATTTTGTGCAATCTTAAGGCTGGAGTTGAGGGATTTTGATATGCTTCTTTCCCATGCTATACCATCTTTTCTATTGGCCCACACTTGATCAGTGTGAAAATCCTCCAAGAAGCTTCTTGACTTATATATGTCACTACTACGACAAAAGTTAGGTTGTGTATATAATACATGGAATCCAAATTCTAACTCCTCATTTGGTTCTTCTTTTAGTTTTGGGTCTAAGTTTGCTTCTGGTTTTACTTTTGGTTCTGGTTCTGGTTCTGCTTCTGCTTCTGGTTCTAGTTCTGGTTCTGGTTTTGGTTCTGGTTCTACTTGAGGGTAATCGAACCCAATCTTATTCCCCACTGTTGGTTGCATATAATCTTATAAGGACCCGATAAAAGGTTGTTGGATAGTGTATGGATACCTAAACATGCCCTCATATGTTTGGTGTGAAGAACTGATGTATGGTTGTTGGACGTTGCATTGATAGCTAGACATGTCTCCATATGAAGATTTGGAGAATTTGACATGTCATTCAGTGTAAGTCCATCCAAACCAATTAACTAGAGAAGTGTAAAAATAGAAAATTAATACCTCATTAAGAAAATCAGTTATATGGCGTAAATAAGACGAGCTCGTGATAAGTAAGTCACACCAGATCGTCACGAGGGAGCCTTCCTGGCTCATAATAAGCGGAGCTTACGAGCTCGTGGCGATCTGAAGTGACCAGCTCATCACAAACTGATCTTATTTTCTAATCAGAATCCAGGATTTTCATCTTCCCTTTCCATGGTAAAAAACAGCCTTATTTCATGGTTTTAACATCTATTTTTTAAAATCAACTTAATCAACTCATTATGTAAGTTTACGAAATCACAATATAAATGAAGACTTTATATCAACATAAAGTCATCTAACAACCCTAAATCCATCATATTATGGGAGAAAATTGATCTTTTTAACCTTATTATTCAACATATGCAATAATGAATGGTTATCATATGGAATAATGAAGACTTTACATCAACGTATGCATTCGCCTAAATAATACTGTCTTTCAACATGAATTTAACAGATGTATACTAATTTTAATTCTTACCTCATTGTAGGAGGTGGGTGGTAGAATTGGATAATATCCTCCATAATCTTCATTGTTGTTCGAAAAAGAGGGATTGTGGTTGTTGTAGTAGTGGTAGTAGTTGTTGTCTTTATAGTAGTTGTTGTTATCGATGATGGTTTTTTAGATGAAAGTGTAGAGATAGGTTTTAAAAGTGAAGTAAAATGAAATGGGTTGTGTTGTTGTTGTTATATGTAGAGAATTGAATGGAAGTGTGGAGAAAGATTTTGAAATAGGTAATGAATATTGCAAAAGCATTCAAACCTGCAAATACAGCTTGTGTATGCAGTGAATATTGAAGCCTAAGCCTAGTGAAGTGGCTTCTGAAATCAGAAGACAGAAAGGACGAGCTCGTGATAAGGGATTATCGGCCACTCGTCACAAGCAGATGATACTCCTTCCTCACGAGCTCGTCATTTTCGTTATGTGGTCCGTATTTTGGTTAATATGTTAATTTAAAATATGTATCGTAAACTATATACAATTCAAAGTATTTGATACGGGTTAATCCGTTACGTGGGCCGTATTTTAGTTATGTCAGCCGTATTTTGGTTAATTCACTATTTCCATGATGTATTGTAGCGGACACAAATGTGACATTACCATTATGATATCTCAGTCTTTGCAAAAATCTTTACACGAGATCAAAAGTTAAAGTAGTGTGATAAATGATGTTACATAAATCCAAATAATAGATTGGTGAAATAAAATTACACTAAATAATAGATTGGTGAAATAAAATTACACTAAATAATAGATTGGTGAAATAAAATTACACTAAATCAGCACGATAATTGATTTTACATAAATCTAAATAATAGATTGGCCAAATAAATTTATACTAAATCTAAATAATGTGTTTCATCTTTCTGTATCTCTCCTTGGACAAAGTCGTCGGTTCCCTGACACAATGCAAAAAATAAATAATGTATTAGGATCTATGTGATGTCTTATGTCTCTAACAACTCTAACTTTATCCAAGTATTTGATATCCTCTCTCGCAACATAATTCCACCTCATCAGACCATTGTTTTGTTCACTTAGCGCATTTCTGTCCTTCGACTACTCCCCAATAACCTCTTTTGCTTGCGGACTGAATGGAGGATCAATCCACAATATAAAATTATAGCCTCCTTCATTATTCGGTTTCTTCACTTTGTACGTGCCGAATTCAGGACATGCCCAAAACTGTCTTCCATAATTCCACCGATGCTTGACAGTTAGTTGCACTACCACATTAACATACTTTATCTGTTGTCGCGAAAGAGGTTGATGAAGAAGTCATTTCCTATCAATGAGAAATGATAGCATTGGACCACAACCCTCCCAAGATCAGGTTACGACTCTCGTCACCATAGCCTATGAGTCGTGACCCATGGCGCCTTAGCCGCACCGCCTATCCGTGATTTAGTATATTTCACTTTTGAACATTGTTTTAATTTAGTTATGTGTTTTAGGAAGATGTGGGACCTTTCAACGGAACTCCCGGTTCCTTGTGCAAGGCTTGTCCTTGTGTTAGTTTGTAACACTAAAAGGGGTTGTTTTCCCTTGTTTTATCTAACTTGGAATATTTTGGAAAAATATTCAAGTGAGCATAGATCCTCCTCTTTCAAACCAGGCCACAAAACCCTTATCTCTCCCTCTTTTATTCCTTTCCAACACGCCTCTCAATCTTAGCAACATCCAACACAATCCACCTTCATTTACCTTATTCCTTCCGCTACACAACCTTACCGGCAACCCCTCTTCACCATCCGTCCAACGCCATTTCCACCGTGGCATTGGGTGGTTCCAACTACCAACATCTAGCCCACATCCCCCTGAGGCTAGTACGTCGGGGTCCTAGCCCTGGACCCCCCGTTTCCCCCTTGGGAAACTCTTCTCTACTTCACCAACCGAGACAGTCAGATCTGGTCCTAGACCCAACTTCATCACACGATTCCAGGCTGCTCCGCCACTCAATCGACCAATGGACACCAGACCCATGTAGATCAAGTCCTCCTCTTGCTATAGATAGCTGGAGCTGCTCCTAACTCGTCCATTTGACCCCTCTACTCCTTTGCTCAAATTGGTTGCCGAACCAGTCCAGATTTGCCTCCAATATCCCGGTTGTGAAGTGTTCTTGAGGAAGAGCAACCAAGGAGACACGATCCCCAAGTCTAGAACTCATCAAGAAAGATATGACAATGTGAGTGAGAGGATGTGGACCATAACGAGTCTTATATATGAAAAAGGAATTGTGATGGAAATCTGTGTGTGTGTTGTGAGCAGCTTGATATCTTGTGAGTGTAAACCAGGTATAATCAGTTGTAAGAAGTTATAACCAACTCTTAAGGAAATAACCATTGAATACAACACCCATTTCTAGATGAAAACATCATAAATCACACCAGGAAATAACCACACATACGTCTAATTAAAACATGAAAAGTCTAGTAAAAACGTCCATGTCCACGACATAAAAACTTCATAATTCACACCACGAAAACATCAAAAGTCTAGTAAAAGCATTCATGTGCAAAACATAAAAACGTCATAATAACTAAAAATGTAAACTAGTACATGTCATAAGTCCCCTTGATGGAAAGGGTGGAGCTCCTCCATTGACCTCACTAGGGCATCGTGCATTTCTGAGGCATCTATCCACAGTGTCGTCGAGCGATAAAAAAGTTGCATATATACATATGCTTGACCCGCTGCCTCGTAAGACAACATGTGTGGGGAGGAGACTAAAGGGTGTGCCCGAGGGAGGTACCAATTTACACAATCGGGATCGCAATCCCATGGCTGAACCGCTTGGTTCCCTAACATATCTATTGTGAAGGAATGCAACATGTACGAGTCACAAAGCAACTTTCCAGCATCGTAAAGCACCTTGTATGATGAAGGATTTGACTTTCTATGAGCCACAATTGGTTCTATCACAAGTTTTAGTTCTTTTTGTTGTCGCCTGAACTGTCTTGCCAGGCGGTCTTGCATGTACGGCTATGTGTGCTGCAATAGGGATAGAACACCATGAAATAATGAAGGGCCAAACCCGGGTAACTGAATTCAAGACTACCATACGACATCCAATCAATCTACATCCATGACAATATGTTTAAGATAATGAGAAAGAATTTTACAAATGAGTTACAAATATTAAAGATTGAAATGTTCTTACATAGAAAGCAATCAATTGGTCGAGATCTCGGTAATATGATCCTGAATCATATGGCCTTGTTGCGTGGTACCACCGCTTAGTGCACGACCTTGGATTTTGCGGGCCCCAGGTGAGGGACTGGTGGGGACAAAATTATAGGAAGTATTGATATATCAAAGCCTATAAATTACATTTGTTAAACCATTCTAACATCACATAAAGTACAAGTGATAATTAACAAAAATAAGTAAAACAATACCTTGAAGTAGAGAGTAGTACAACATCTTGTCGGCACTCAGATATCGTAGAAACGCCTAGGGACCAATACAAGTGACATAACATACCAGACCCTCAAGTCGTGCTTTCAACCTTCTCTAGATCGTCAACATATGTGACATATCCAAGGTTCGGACAATTTTGTGTCTTGTCCAAGAATAGGGTTGAAGACATCAAGAAGACCAAATAGCCCAGTGCCACTTGTTCTGGTTTATATTGCCTCTCTCTCTCTTTGTCTTCCAGCAGACCAACGAATTTTGTCCAACTTATCACCCCGGCTTCAACCTTGCTCGGCTCAAAGTTGAAGAATTTGAAACATCTCTCAACTAGATGCAAGTGTGTGGGTACGTTGCTCCCTAGACGTTGTAGATCATCGTCATATGCCATGTATCCCCCTTGATAGGCATGGCCAGGTTCATGTAGACGTCGTGGAGGTTAATCGTCAACTCTCTAAACGAGAAGTGGAAGGAGTTCGTCTCCGGTTGTCATCGTTCAATGAATGTGGACAACAAAGGGACATTTATCTCCTCGTACATGAGGCTTTGGATATGCCCAAAACAAGAATTGTCTATGATGGCCTTCTCCTCTTCTCATCCGGACAAATCCCATCACCTATGCATGGTATGACACTGAAAACTTAACGATTGTTGCTCCTGGTAATTTTTTTAAAATACACAAACATATGTTTATTGTATATTTGAATAAATAAATATTGAACTCTTTAGAAGAAAATGAGAAATAACATATGGAGCTAAAAATTAAAATTTTACCGTTCCATTGGATATGTCGTATGCTACATGATCCTCGAAGTCTATTAGAATTTCAGGATTTTGGGAATCTCCTCGTAATGTCCTTGTCAGTTGTGGGTCATATTTTCCCCTCGACCTCCTCGAACCAGTAGTCAATGGAACTGGACGTGGATGACGTGCAGGACCTGCATGTGCAGCTACATCCTCTCTCTTTCCTCCTTCTCCTCATCTTGCATCTGCTTAAGTCGATCATCCTCTCTCTGATCGAAATGCGGCCCTTCGCTAGACTGATCATGCTACAACATTCGATATATATATATTAACATTAGGCACATAATGTAATGAAGTATAAAAATGAAGTCTATATTTCTATATAAGATTCTTAACATACAAGAGGAAGAGGAAGAGGAAGAGGAAGAGGAAGGACCAGCAGATGAGGAACCACCTTGTGTGTATAAATTCTTAGTCACCTCACAAATCTCGCTAATCTATGAGATAAACTGTCCCACATGGACCTGGCCAGGCTGCAGGTAGAGTTGTGGGTAGCCTCCAAGGCTGTGGGTAGAATTGTCCCATTTTGCATGACTCTCTAGGAATGTTGAACCTTGACTGCGCATAAAACTGTGGTTGGGGATGGCAAAAAAATTATTGTGGGGAATATGGGGAAAACTGTTGTGGAGGTTGACAGTAAAACTGTGGTGGGAGATATGAGAAAAACTGTTGTGGAGGTTGAGTGTAATATTGTGTAGTTCTAAGTATACATGGGCGACTCATAAGGATGTAGGTGCATCTAATCAGTTGGGGGTAGGTTGCTACTATCCTTTTGCATATCCTCCCGTCTTATCTTCTCTAGGATCATTAGATGAATCAGAACCTGAACCAGAAGGGGTGACCCATTTTCATCTTCTACTTCTCCTTTTGTAAGGTTGATCAATACCAACTTCTACTCTGACCTTCTTATATGTTCGCATGTCAACACGGCCACCTCGTGATTTTCCTGTAATATCCGGAGTGTCTAGGTTGGTTCTCTTAGACATGTGTAAATGGACAATTATAATAATTAACAATTATTTTAATTTATAAATTAACATATTAGTAAATTTTTTTAACTTAGATAAGAATAAAATCTCCATAAATTTAAAGATTTAATATATTCAATTATATCAATATAATAAATCCATATTTTTTATATTTCACCATAATTTCATAAATTAAATATATTTTTAATCATAAAAATATAATAAAACCATTATTTTATATATTTTCTTCACCTAAACCCCGTATAATCTCCTAAAATACCTTAAATATGAATAAAATTTGTCAATATGTATAAAATATCTATAAATTCAGAAAAAAAATTAATCATAAAAAAATTATAAAATAATTATTTTTTATATTTTCTCCACCTAAACCACATATAATCTCCTAAAACACTGTAAATATGAATAAAATTACCCAATACAAATAAAATATCTATAAATTCAGAAATTAAATTTATTTAATCATAACAATATAATAAAATCATTATCTTTTGTATATTCTCCACCTAAACCCCATATAATCTCCTAAAAAACCTTAAATATGAATAAAATTAGCCAATATGAATGAAATCCTTATAAATTCAGAAATTAAATATATCTAATTAAAAATATAGTAACACCATTTTTTTATATTTTCTCCACCTAAATCCCATATAATCTCCCAAAACATCTTAAATATTTATAAAATTAGCCAATATGAATAAAATAACCATAAATTCAGAAATTAAGTATATTTAATCATAAAAATATGGTAAAACCATTATTTTTAATATTTTCTTCACCTAAACCCCATATAATCTCCTAAAATGGCTAAAATATGAATAAAATATCCATAAATTCAGAAATTAAGTATATTTACTTAAAAATATAGTAAAACCATTGTTTTTTTTATATTTCTTCACCTAAAACCCATACAATCTGCTAAAATATCTGAAATATGTATAAAATTAGCCACTATGAATAATATTTCCAAATTAAATATATTTAATTATATAAATATAATGAAACTAATTATTTATCAATTTTCTCCACATAATACCATATAACCTACTAAAACACCTAATTTGGGCATTATTCTCCACAAATTCGAAACTAATTAGCCAAAAATCAAATAAATACCCATAAATTCAAAACTTATTAAGTTTAAACATATAAATCTTAACCAAATTAATACTATTTTGAAATACACATTTAATACTTCAAGTTTAGGCATAGACTGAAAAAACATGTGAAATACTTGTATAAACTAGCTTAGGATGATATTACTAACCTTTAAGGCGAAACAAACAAAAACAAGGCTTTCAAGATGGGGAGGAGGTGTCTCTACGAGGGGGCAGCGCAGGTCATTGTGAAGGAGGAAGAGATGGAGTAGGGTGAAAATGGGAGAAAATAGGCTTTAGCCCGTCACACATGCCCGTGACGAGAGCGTGCGCTCTCCTCGTCATGAGAGCGTGCACTCTTCTCATCACGAAGGCATCGTCTTATCTCATCACGAGCCCACCACTTCTCTTGTCACGTGGCTATATTGCATTTTGAAGTAATTTCCATGGCGTTAAATAGCAAGGTCACATCTAATAAAATATTTAAAAATAGTAATTTAAGTCTGTTGGTCAACCTGAACCGCCCGCTGACCTGCAATAAACTAATCCAACTTGACCTGGATTATTTATAACCCGAACCGACCGAACCTGAACCCAAACCCGACTTGACCGACCTGTTTGACAGGTCTACACATAATCATAATTACTAGAAAAGTATTATATAACAACAACCACTATTTGTTATCTATGAGAAAGATATTTACTTAAACTGTGACTTAATATGATATATTTTTATTAGTATTATTTATTTATATATATATAAAACCATAATATACAAGTATAATATATATCTATAAACTAGTTCGTCCTATATGAATTATACTTGTCTATAATTCATCCTATATGAATTATATTTGTCTATGGATGAGTTTTAGATGAACGTGGATCATGTGAACTGAAAACTATTTCGTCTATATATGTGGGTTGGGTCAAACCCGTCGTATAAAACGCGATATCTGTACCCATCCACTATGATGTGAGGGATGACCAACGGATTGCTCTTTATACAAGTTATATATATTTTGAAACACCCAAGAAACTATCTGATGAAGAAGTTGGAGACGAGGACGTCAAGGATGGAGATTGATACTCAAGAGCTTTAAAGGAGAGCTCAAGAGATTTGGAGGGGAGGAAATTGAGAGGTGGCTGTTTGCCAAAAAATGGAGAGAGAGATCGAGAAGTGGAGGTGAAAAATGAAAGTGGGAGGGATAGAGAGTAGACTTTAGTTAAGCGAAAACTAGGCTAGACAGTAGGAGAAATGAAAAAAAAAGATAAGCTGAATTGACCCGATGTAATATTTTCTAAAAGCATAACCACCTAATTTGATTGGAAGGTGTCTAGACGGAAAAAAACGAATATACAAACCAACTTATATTTCATGACGGTATGAACGAGCATGTCCTCCTTTAAACTATCTAACTCATCCGTATTTTATAAAAAGCTCTAATTAAATGTTTTTCAATTTTTATTCCATGTGGACTTTAGCCTAATCCTAATCCACAAAACTAGAACTAATTATGTTAAAAAGGAAATATTATTTTAATTAGCTAGAGAGTCTAGTTTTGATATTCAAGAGGGAAAAATATTATTATTCTCTCTTCTTCTTCCTTTTTCTCCCTTTGGGAGTTCTTGGAGATTACTGTTTGTTTTGCAAGATGAACATGTGCTAAGCTTTCATAGGTTAGTTAGATCTTGCAATTTTTAGTTTGACTACAGTTGTGAGATTTACTATTCCTTACCTATTGCTAAATTGTGTTATCTCTTCTCTTGTGCTTGAATGTTTAGGATTATTGCTATACTTGCTAGCCTAACAACCTATATTTATATCGATTGTATCCACTGTTAGGATAGTTTGTATCTGTGTGATGCATTTTATTCCTTCAAAGCCATCATGCCTTATTAGTATCTGCTTGTGTTAATTTTGTGTAGAGAATAAATATGTGGACTAGCCGCTCTGCTAGATCCATATCCTAGTGTTGCTTACTTACTACCTCCATTAGTTGTAACTACTGATGGGTTTGTTATGGTTAACTAACGTGAACAGGACTATTATGCTCTTTTTTATGTTCTAGTTCCTGTCGTATAAGAATAGAAACCTATTCCATGAATGGTATTGGATGTATTTTGAATGATCGACTTGTCAACTAGAAATGGATGGTATTTGAATAAATGCTTTCTCGTTCCATTCTCTTTCGTTGTTTGTTCGCTTGTTTTGTGATTGATTCGTGTGATTTTGTCCTAATAAACCCCTTATTGTGTTCTTGGTTACTTTGAAGTTGGAATTGATCATAATTACGACCATTTATACCTCATGTGGATTCAACCTGTACTTCCACTAAACTACCATTGGGTTAGTTTAGGATACTTGGTAAAAAGAGGCTAAAAACCTCATCTTTGCATTGCCGTGTTTGTTTGCCACATAACGACCGGACGAACACTTGTTTTTCAGAGGAAGAGGAGATTTTGATATTATTATGTTTAATTGGTGCACGTTTGATGATGTTTTCAAGTAGTCTAGGTTAGATTTATGTTTACGGTATTTGATGCATATTGTTGTTGACTGTTGTTGAGATATGCAGATATTTGCTAGGAATTGTTGGTTGATTATGATAAGATATGATATTATTAATGTGGTGATGGTTTTAAAGGAGATTAGGTTTGAGGATGAGCTTATTGTTTTCTTATTCTTGTTGGATGACTTTTTACTTGGATGTCTACATAATTTTTCATTTGTGGGTGAGTGGTAGCCTGATTCCACTTGAGACGAGTAAAGTTAAAGTGTGTGGGAGTTTAATAGACATGTTTAAGATGCGTCTATATGTATGAATTATCGTAGTTTAGTACATTATGAGCTACTTTTGAGCACATTTGGATTAGTTGAAGATTCTACATGAAGTGTGCATATGCAAGTGATTAAGAAGAATTCAGAAGATATTGAAGACTTTGGAAGACCAAAGAGAGCGGCAAAGACAAAAATTAAGTAAGGTTGAAGGAGTTTGAAGACTAGCCGTGCGGCGGTCGCCTAAACATTATCGGCGACCACCGACGGGTTAGGTGGAGCACAAGATAAACATGAACTAAGCACCCATTGATTAGTTGGATCTTGAAGTTTCTAGTTTGATAAAAAGTTGTGAGCTTTTCTATTCCTTAACTTTTTCAATTTTGTAATATTTTCTCTTGTGCTTGAATTGGATTAAGGTATCATTGATATCATTGCTAGTTAGCCAACTAGAATTTGTGTTGATTTCATCCATCGCTAGGATAGATTCTATCGGTTTGATTAATATAATGTTATTCAAAGCAACTATGATGTGCTATTATCCGGCGGAGCTAGTCTGTCGTAGAGAAAACTAATTCATGTACTATCATAATTTATGTTTGAGATTTTCTACCACCATATCTGATATTCTTTACTTTATGCATCTAGTAAATTGAATCATGATGGCTTCATGGTTAACTGCTGAGATGGGATCAATAGGAGATTGTGTTATTGGTATATATGAATGGGAATAGGAACAATGTGCATTGTTGGTATTAAATGAAATTCTATGATAAACTTGTCATCTAGAGATGGATAGTATCTGACTAAGTACTCTTTCTCCATTGCATAATCACATTGCTTGTTTTGTTGTTGATTGTTGTGTCATTGAGTGATTGTCATGTGAAAACACCCTTGTTTCTGGTTATTGAGTTGGAATTTTATATAAATACAAAGCATTTATACCTCCTCGAGGATTTGACCGGTACTTCTTTTAGCTACCTTTTAGTTAGTTTAAGGGATAGTCAGAATTAGAGATCTCTCTTTTGCATAGCGCGTGCTTCAGTTGATTTAAAAATCAACCAAACCACCGTTATCATTTGAGCTTGCTCAATCAAGGTACTCACCATGTACCCAGCCCAGCATATGAAGCTCGGATACATTCTTCAAGCTCTACATAATTTTAACACTGATAGAACCTTTCTGTTTGCTTTCGCAAACCAATGAGTTGAAAAGCACAATGAAGTTGTGCTTGGACCATTCATTAGTTGTAGTTGATGACCTAATCAAGTCAGTTTACATTTTAGGAGTAACTGATTGAATATTTTTCACCCTCTCTTCACCTGTTTTAGCATCTACTTCTGTACCAAACTAAGTAATGAATTGCTTTACTAGAGAAAAGGTCCAAAAACTTCTCACAAACTTTTCTTCGGACCACTTTCAATGTTGAGGTAATGCTCAACGAAGAAGGGAATGATCCTTATTTATTTGGATGAATCGGTAAGCCTTAAATTGTATGATGCTGAATTGAAGTAAGATATCACCCAAAAGTATAATCTCATAGGTAGGCCATTAATATCCCACTTCAAAAGAGAATCCATTATCATCTTAGCAATAACTTCTTTTTGCTCAGGGCTTAGTTCGCTATCAATAAGCACAAGTTTTCTGGGTTCGATCTAGTATTGAAGTTCCAATACATGTTCGTTTGAGCTTGCTCAAACTAATAGCTCCTTTTATTTTGATGATGATAAACACTACATTTGATCTAATCTTGTGTTTCCTACGCTTTAAAGGAGTAGTTTAAGAAGCCAAGAGAGTCGCTTTGACCAAGAGAACAAGATAGATACTAGCTTTGAGCCTTGCGAAGATAGAAGATATTGCAAAGGCAATCTCAATCAACTCTAAGTTGAAGAATCACAATTCAAGAGTGAAGATGTGAAGAAGAGTTGAAGGCCAAGGACTAGCCCAGAGACGAGGAGAGTCGCTGCCGGATAGTGTATTCAGTGCTTCAACGATAGAGAAATGAAGTGAAGTGAATCTGCCCATGTGGCTTATGCTACACCAGCGTGTAGAGTATTCGTGCCAGCAATGAGAAAGATGTGAATCTCAGGATAGGTGAATGTGTTTCTTCATATGGAGAGTGAGGAGCGTGGATCGCCAGCATGGACGATTTGAAGCGTAGTGGTGGAGAAGAGGATTGCCAGCGTGGGAGAGTTTGTTACAAGTTTGTTACTCAAGAAAAAGGAGAATATGTGGAGGAGCTGCCTGGGAGAGTAGTCACACGGATTGTCAAGGTGGAAATCTCCTTTCTTACAATATTGTATAGAGTTTTCTAACTTGGGGAATAAGTTTAGGATTTCTATAAATAGTTGTAATAGTTGTATGCATTTGCACGAGCTTGGGAAACCTCGAGAGGGAGAGAAAGTCTAGCTAGCACAAACACAACAGGATCAGGAAAGCTTGGGAGTTAGTACGTTAAGTATCTTGGAGGGATGCAACATGACTGAAAGCTGGGAGGCTAGTAAGGTTGAGTGTTTGGGGCAAGCTGGTGATCTCTAAAGGAGAGAGTGTCGTCTATACAACTTGAGAGAAATAATCATTGTAAGTGAGCTGAACGTGAGTGTAGTGACTGGAGTGTTATAAGGCCTTGTAATCCTTTGTTCATTATATTCAATATATTAGTGAGTTTCATCCCGGGCATGTATTATTGCCAAGGGTTCTCACCTTACCAAGTCTCTCTGTGCATATTGATCTGAATCTTTCATTTAACCATCTAAGATTCATATTGTGGCTTTCCATCGTTATTCCACATTTATAGCATACTCGCTTTGTAGCGTGTTATGCTTACTTGTGGGAAATAGACTCGCTTAAAAGTGTTTTTAACTTCCGCATATTGTAAACACTAAAGCTAGTCAATCGATCTACTCTTCTCCAAGAGCTAGTCGATTCAAAGCTACTCTATAAACTTTTTCAACAAGCAAATCACTTCTATATTTACTCGCTTTGTTGAGAGCTATTCTTTG